>NW_023251247.1:0-6989 GCF_002007445.2 Ailuropoda melanoleuca
TCCTTTTCTTCCATCCACTTGCTTTCATTACCCTTGTTCCTTATGGAGAATTTGTTCATTAATGTTGACTAGAGTGTAGATTGTCATATAACACTTGGTTTTCTTCTAATGGAGTGTGCAACAGCAGTCCAGGGGTGGCTTTGTCATATTTGTCTTTGTGTCTCTAGCATTCAGCATAGCCGAGTATCTAGTGAGTATTTACTGTTTGCTGCATTGTTATTGCTGAGCTTTGGAATGCTTTTTCTGAGTTTCTTTATTGGGGAGGGGGTTTGGTAGGCGGGGGAGAGGATGCTACAAGATAACAGGCCCCACAAAAAATGTCACTTAATAGAGGTGATAATACCCTGAGTACTGACCACATGGTCGTATGTTACTGATTGAGTTGCCATGAAACCCTCAAAGTGGAACTTTTATTTTCCTCATTTTGTAGATAAGGACATCAAGAATGAGAAAAAAATAAGTAGCTTGCCTAAAATCCCACGCAGCTAGCTAGGTAGGAAGTAGCTGTCCATGAAGTCAAAGCTAGGTCAGAGAGTTAAAGCCCAATTTTTTAACCATTATGCCATACCATTCTCCCAAATTAGAACTTAGTGAGTATAGCATGCATGGGTATATGTGTTTGAACTTGCTGAATGGAAGGATTTTAGGAGCAGAGGAGAGTGGTGTTTTTATAGGTATGGCAGATAACTTACATTTGTACTTCCCTAATTGTTGTCTACTCTTGACAGACATTACTGTTTGATCATGGATGCATTTCAGCTGTTGTGACTCAGCCCTAGACTCCTCAATACAGCAATATACTGACTACTGCCGACAGACTGGAATTGGCCTACAAATGAAATCTGTGTTTTGTTTGTCTTAAGGCCGATGTGTACAGGGTAATGGGCAATGGACATGAAAGAAATTGTGGGCAGTTATGACTAATCCTTGTTTTGCTTCATGATAGGGATACGATATATCAGCAATTCTCTCATAAATACTACATGAGTATCAGAGCTATTGGTGCTGAAAAGTGGTCGTTGTTTGTTTTTTTTTTTTTTCAGTTTTTCTACTGTTATTATTCTCTCATAATCTAGTACAAAAATGCAGGACAGCATCCAGAATGCACTGAGTTTTTTGCTTTTGTTTTTTTTTCCCCATGAATGTATAATAGCTAAAGATATATATTTTTAAATTACAGTTTCCTTATCACATTTTAATCACACCAGTATAGCAATCTTCATTAGAATGGGGAAGGTGCCACTTAAATGTAAATGATTTAGTTAATTATTGTAGAAAGTACTATGAAACTTGGTGTTTTGTTGCCCTGGAAACACCAGCTCAGTATTCCATGTGTATTTTGAACCATCTAATTACTTGTAATAACATTTTGACTACTTGACTACTTCACTATTAGATGAGATTCTTTTATATCTGATACATATTTTATTATGTAATAATTATACACATTCTTTCAGCGGCCAACCATTTTATCTCTGTACTGTTTCTAGCACAAAAAGATAAATAGATTTTTTAAAAACTTTGTAGGATAAGGAACAGGAGATGCCCTCTTCCCTTTCTGATTATATTGTGATAAATTTTTCTCTCTATGATATATGTTGCTAAGTGGAGCCTTTTTTCACTCAGAACATAGTCAAAAATGTATGTGTGATTATCTGAAAATTAGGAGTCAGTAGATAGAAAGGAGAAATAAAACAGTAGGGAAAACAAAAATCAATGCCTGGAAGACTGGACATATAACTTAAGAAATATGTAATGAGAAGATACTCTTTAGGCTCTCCTGTATCCTCATACCAGAATAGATTCCAAGTGACTAAAGATTTAAATTTAAAAACTGAAACCATCTTAGTATGTGAAAATACAATAGGTAAATGCTTCTGTAATCTTGTCGCATAGAGACCTTTCTGAACATGACATAAATGTTAAAAATCATGCAGTAAAAGACAACAGATTTGTCCATAAGAACATTTAAAAAGTAAAATACAGCATTCCTTAATCTAAGTAATATGATGCAAAAAAAGAAAGAATAATTAAAACATTAGTTGTTTACTAATAAACTTATTAGTTCTATTCAGTAGAAAAGAAGTACAATAGCAGTACTAGAAACAAGGAAAGTGAATACCCAGTAAACATATGAAAAGATGTTCAGTCTTGCCACTCAGTAGAAGATGCAAATAAGTAACATAACGAAATACTTTTTGCCTGTCATATTGAGGATGATTAAAAGTTGACCAGTATTCATTCTCATGGCAACAGACATTCTCAACAAACTGTGATAGGAATTTAAATTGGTACTTTTGGGAAGAATTTAGCCTAAGGAAAAATTTGTACATCAGTCAAGAAAATTAGCTATAGTTTTGTTTTTAATAGTGAAGTATGCCCAGTATTAGGAGATTAGTTAAATGACTAGAGGATTGGTCAAATAAACAGTGGAAAGCTAGGTCTTGGTCATGAGGATTCAGGTGATTTTTACTTCTCTGTACTTCTATACTGATTGAATTATAAGAAAATTACTACATTAATATCAGAAAAAATAGTTTCTTGCAATTAAAAAAATTAAAGGCTTTTAAATGCAGTCTTGTAAAGAAGCCACTGGAGGAATTAGACTTTTAAACTGGGTAGAACAGAGGCTAAGAGATATTCAGGAGGTCTGGTAATAGAATTCAGATCATGGAATTTGGGTGATCTTAAATGATCTTAGATCACTGAGAGAGAGTTTAAACTGTAGTTGAGGGAGGACGATAAAGTAGATATGCTTAGTTCTGAATATGGTGCCTATGAAGAGCCTGTGTGAGATCCAAATGGAGATGTCCAGGAAGCAAATGAATATATGGGTCTGCAGCTATGGGCCATATTTGGGCTGGAGATATGGATTCAATGGTTATCTGCATCTAGGTAAGCTATTTTATTACCTACATTTCTACTACCCAAAGTCTTTTTGGTCATTGAAATTATGGAAACAAAATGGTGCATATTCAGCCTTGATCCTAGAAAGCAGAAAATGTGTTGTCTCCTTTTAGTTGCTAAGTCTCTAAAAACAAAATCGGAACATAGTAAGCTTGTTTATATCTCACAGTACACATCACTGCGTTTTGGAACAGCAGGTCCATTCACTTAGNGAAAGTCTTTTTGGTCATTGAAATTATGGAAACAAAATGGTTCATATTCAGCCTTGATCCTAGAAAGCAGAAAATGTGGTCTCCTTTTAGTTGCTAAGTCTCTAAAAACAAAATCAGAACATAGTAAGCTTGTTTATATCTCACAGTACACATCACTGCGTTTTGGAACAGCAGGTCCATTCACTTAGATTTGTGAGCTTCCCTACCAGCTTCTCTGGTCAGGTTTCTTTGATGTCACCTCTTTGTCTTAGTCTCTTGATCTTTGAAGATATTTTGGTGGCAGGGACTCTAAGTTTTAGAGTCACTCTCCAGGTCTTTTGACCTTCTTGTAGACCAAATCCTTGGGTGAATAAGCAGTGTGTTCTGCTACTCTAAACAATCGCAAAATTCCATCTCAACTGAGACAGCCATTTAAAATCTCTTCTCTTTACCACCACCACTTAAAACCACATTAAATGAATATTAACAAACGTGAAATACTACTACATTTGGAGTGATTCTTATTTTCTTCCCACCACAGCCTAGAATATGAAATTTTGGTCTTAGGAAACAGACTAACCGTAAAACCTGTGCACATGAATCTCCATGGGAGCAGTAGTACCACCACCGGGCCAGATTCAATTATTTCAGGTTTGTGGGTAAATGTAGCAGACATAGTGGTCAGTTTTCCTCTAGTGGTCCAGAGTGAGAGAAGAGAAAGACTTATTAGTGGCGGGGAAAGGGGGAGCCTGCAGTCATTTTCGTGTGGGGCGAAAAAATAATATAAGTATTTATGGTCTTCCAAAGGCAGGGTTATATTATACACTCATAATCTATTTGAGCTGTTCAAAATAATGTAATTTACAGAGCCGGAAACTATAAGAGAGAAGGAATAAAAGATTTTCCCAGAGTCACATAGCTATTTGTAATAGGGTACAGTTATATAAAAATTCCACCAAAATACATTACAATTATAAATAGCATTTGGTGGGGGTTAGGGAATCAAAGCCCAAGTTTCATATACATGGGATACCTTATGGTGGTTGAGTTTCCTTCCTGTCAGGGGTATGTAAATGACATATAGTTGCACATCTATCTTACTTCTCTGTTGTACTTCTATTTGTATTTCTTTAGGAAATCATCTTAGGGACTGCCTTTAAATCCTGAGATTACCAAGAATGGCATGACTGGTGGTTCTGTACAGGACATACCAGAGCATCTTTTAAGAATAGTATTAATTCTGATGATTAATGGATGAATGCATTAGATTTCAGGGAGTCTCTTAATGTTTTCTAATTATTCTTAAGATCTGATAACAGAGCATGAGTTAGCATAGAGTTGCTGAGTACAGAATTGGTGGGCATTTTATGAGAAAATGAGCATTGTTATAGACTCATTAAGGTTCTCTTGGGCAAACGCCTAAAATTCAAGAACACATGGAATAATTCCTCTTTCTCAGTGAGGCTTCTTTCTGAACCACTTCCACTCTGCCTCACCCATGCATTTCTGCAGTCATGCCCATTACAGTGCAAAATGCCTTTGGATAGCTGGGAGAAAAGAGAGAGGGCAATACATGAATGCTTAGTTAATATAATTTACATAATGAAATTGTCAAAGAGCTCTTGGCCGAGTTTGCCTTATCATTGCAAGCTTACTTTTTTATAATGAAGAAGGTGAAGGGGTTGAATGGGTAAATAGAATCATCCCTTAACAGCTCTACAATATTCTCACAATAGGATGTCTTGCCACTAAGTCAGCATGGGTCCTTTCTCCTCTTAAATTTTATTTTAAGTCTCTCTCTACCCCTCCCCTTAAGTTTTATTTTACCTATTCATCCATTAATACCTTTAGGTATTTAAGTTTTTGGAATGGGTGTAGCTCTCCTTCTTAAATGTAATGTGCGTATTATTCCATAGCATTTTATAGCATTTTCTTATGTGAGAGTCTGTGTATTAACATGTATGGTAATGAAACACATAATTCCATTACACATGGAATATTTCAGATGTACACAGATATACCTGTCTGTGATCTCATTTGATGCACTGTGGTCATTAAAGAGATGTAATAGCAAATGTTGACATTTGATTGTCATTAGTGAATAGTAGTGGAAACTCTAGGGTTGGGGTTGCTTGCTGAACATCTAGTTATAATAATGCATTACAGGATCAGGAGAGAAAGAACAATGACTTTCATTCAGTATGATTCAAACCAAATGATTTTTTTTTAAAGATTTTATTTATTATTTATTCGACAGAGATAGAGACAACCAGCGAAAGAGGGAACACAAGCAGGGGGGAGTGGGAGAGGAAGAAGCAGGCTCATAGCAGAGGAGCCTGATNAAAGATTTTATTTATTATTTATTCGACAGAGATAGAGACAGCCAGCGAAAGAGGGAACACAAGCAGGGGGGAGTGGGAGAGGAAGAAGCAGGCTCATAGCAGAGGAGCCTGATGTGGGGCTCGATCCCATAATGCCGGGATCACGCCCTGAGCCGAAGGCAGACACCCAACCGCTGTGCCACCTAGGCGCCCCCAAACCAAATGATTTTATCTCTAATTTCTGAAAATGACAAGTTTTCTAGCCAAAAGCTCCTTCTCCTAGAAGGTAATCTTAATTGGAATAGCACCTCCTCTGTCACTGTTGATACCCTGATTGGAGCATTAAGAAGCCCCAGTCTTTTTGGTAGAAAATTAATAGAAATTTTACCTTAAAATCTACCTGACTGGCTCTGTTGGTAGAGTGTGCGACTCTTGATCTCGGGGTCCTGAGTTTAAGCCCTGTGTTGGACATAGAGCTTACTTAAAAAGAAAAATAAAATAAAATGTTTTCACAAATAAAATTTTTTAAAAATAAATAAAATCACTTGATTATAGTATCAAGCAATATAGCTCAGTGGTCAAGAGCTCTGGAGTCAGACTGTCTAGGTTTAAACCCTGGCCTTGTTTCATCCTTACTGCGTGANGCTTACTTAAAAAGATAAATAAAATAAAATGTTTTCACAAATAAAATTTTTTAAAAATAAATAAAATCACTTGATTATAGTATCAAGCAATATAGCTCAGTGGTCAAGAGCTCTGGAGTCAGACTGTCTAGGTTTAAACCCTGGCCTTGTTTCATCCTTACTGCGTGACGTTGTGGAAGTCATCTAACCCTGTCATGTTGTGGTTCCTCATCTGTAAAATGGAGATAATAGCATACTTACTCTACATAGAGCTGTTCCAACACATAAATGACATAATCTTTAGAAAGTGGTGAACACAGTGACTGGAAAAATGTAAGAGTTCAAAAACTATTGACCACTCTCTTGTTACTGAACACATTGTGTTGGTGTTGTCATCTGAGTGACTAGAGCGGGGAGAGCTGTTGAGGCATGGCCCTGGGCAACAGGAAGGTCCTGAGTGTCATACCAGAGACAGATGGGTACCAAACTAATATATAGGCTTTAGCCCTTTGTCCACGTCTGCTGTCCTTATTTTAGATGTATATGTGTTTAGCGAATGCATATCAATAAATGTATTACATTATCGGCATGAAAGATAAGCTCTTCTTTACAGAGCTACTAAATCTCACATATTTATTTGATTCTGTGAGTAAAAATGACCTTCACATTCTTGGTGGCAGGTGCTTCTCTAAAGCAAAGGACGGTGGTAGCCAGAGAGCACAAGATTATTAAACATATGCAACAGTCCTGATTTTTGGAAAGACCTGAATTCACTGAAGTATAATTTTTAACTCAACCCTTTGGGTTTTTATTATCCCTTGAATTGGTTGGTACAAAGTAAAATACACCTAATGACATGGCTTGTGTGTAATGTCACATCCTGTGTGGCATTTGCAAGGAATGTAAAGTTCAGTTAGATGCACTGGGAAGCAGGTGCTATCAGGTGC
>NW_023251248.1:0-611 GCF_002007445.2 Ailuropoda melanoleuca
CTATCTCTAGCCTCCACAGAATATTGTTTCCAGGACCCAATACTCTGCACAGTCCAGACCCAGGCTATTGTTTCTAGAAATGAGAGCAGAAACTTGGTGGCTGCGGGAAAGAGGAAAGATATAGGGAAATCTGGGTTTTAGAGTTTTGCCAGCAAGTCNCCTGTTTTTTTTTAACTTTTTATTTATATTTCAGTTAATTAACATACGGTATAATATTAGTCTTAGTTGTACAATGTAATGATTCAACACTTCCATACCACACCTGGTGCCCATCAACAAGTGTATTCTTTTTTTTAAATCTTTTTTACTTTTTTTTTATGTTTCAACTACTTAAATTCTAGTTAGTTAACATACAGTGTAATATTACTTTCAGGAGTAGAATTCAGTGATTCATAACTTATGTATAACACCCAGTTATATGTTCCCTCCTTAATACCTATCACCTATTTAACCCAACCCCCTCTCCCACCTCCCCTCCAGCAACCCTCAGTTTGTTCTATATAGTTAATAGTCTGTTTCTTGGTTTGCCTCTCTCTCTCACTCTTTATTTCCCTTTGCCTGTTTGCTTTGTTTCTTAAATTCAACATATGACTGAAATCATATGATATTTA
>NW_023251249.1:0-1416 GCF_002007445.2 Ailuropoda melanoleuca
CTCATGTCCTTTGATCGCTATGTGGCCATTTGTAAGCCCCTGCGGTACACAACCATCATGAGCCAGTATGTATGTGGTACAATGTTGAATGTGGCCTGGGTGGTATCTTGTATCCATTCTTCTTCACAGATTTTCTTGGCTTTGAAACTACCATTCTGTGGACCCAATGTTATAGATCATTATTTCTGTGATATGGCACCTTTGCTGAAACTTGCATGCATGGACACTCATGTAATCAATTTACTTGTAGTTTTTAGTAGTGGGGCTATCTGCATGGTAAGTTTCATAGCCCTGCTTACCTCTTATATTTTCATCTTACTTTCTCTGAATAACCAGAGTGCAGAAGGAAGAAAGAAAGCCCTCTCTACCTGCACATCCCACATTATCGTTGTCATCTTATTCTTTGTCCCATGTATATTCACATATACTCGCCCTGTAACTACATTTCCAGTGGACAAGATGGTGGCTGTGTTTTACACTATAGGGACACCCTTGCTCAACCCTCTGATTTACACTCTGAGAAACGCAGAAGTGAAAAATACCATGTGGAATTTATGGTGCAAAAGACTCTGACTACAATGGGAAAAAAACAGAATACTCCAATTTTAAATTCTGTAACAGTTTAGATAAATTTGGATTGATAGAAAAGGGAAAATGTTTTCATCCCAATGTGGACAATTGAATCCTCTCCCAGTAGGATGTTTGGAGACATAGGCAGAACAACCATGAAGCACAGGTCCATTCGTTTTGGGTCAATATCACTGTGTGCCACTTTATCAAATATAGTATTTGAGGGAATATTAAGTCCACTCCTCCCTTCTGCTCAGTGCACAGAAGCTTGTGATCCAGATTCTGTTGTATCTATAGCTTTACCTCTCCCCTTGCAAATTATTCTTGTTTGTGTTTCTCTTTCCCATGTTTCTGATCTGGGTTGTAAATTGGCCCCTAAACTTGCTTGAACTATTTTGTTGCAAATCAGTTTTGACACTACTAAATCTGGATCTTACCTTTTCTGGGTCAACTGTCAATAGCCCAAAGTTACTAAAAGAAGCTGATGATCCCACAGGAGCACACATATCAACTAGTTAAGCCTCTATTTGCTGCTTTCTTCTCTTTGTATAATCTATAAAAATCTAGGTTATTTTTTTTTGTCTCTTGAGCATGTAGAAGGAGATAACTCAAGAGCTTCTATTCATTTTCTTCTTCCTTTTTCTTATGAATAATTTTTTATTATGATATGTTAGTCACCAAACAGTACATCCTTAGTTTATGATGTAATGTTCCATGATTCATTATTTGCATATAATACCCAAGGCTCCATGCAATATGTGCCCTCCTTAATACTCATGACAGGCCTATTCCAATCCCCCAACCCCCTCCCCTCTGAAGCCCTCAGTTTGTTTCCCAGAGTCCACC
>NW_023251250.1:0-180 GCF_002007445.2 Ailuropoda melanoleuca
TATTTGGAGGGTTGTTTATCACTGACTCAATTTCTTCATAGTTAATTGGCCTGTTTAAGAAATCTATTTCTGTTCTTCCTGTTTGAGTCTTGGTAGTTTATAGGTTTTCAGGAAGGCCTCCATCTCTTCCAGATTGCTTAGTTTTTTGGCATATAGCTGTTGATAAAAATTTCTAATAAT
>NW_023251250.1:241-581 GCF_002007445.2 Ailuropoda melanoleuca
TGTTGGTCATGACCTCTCCTTTTTCATTCATAATTTTATTAATTTCGGTCCTTTTTCTTTCCTTTTGGATAAGTCTTGCCAGTGTTCTGTCAATTTTATGGATTCTCTCAAGGAACCAGCTTCTAGTCCTTTTTATTTGCTCTACTGTACTTCTGGCTTCTAATTCATTTCTTTCTGCTCTAATTTTGGTCAACCGCTTCCTCATGAATGGATTAGGCCTGTCCCTCTGTTGCTGTTCCATCTTCCCTGAGGTGAGAATATAAAAACTGCATTTTAGATTTTTCTATTCTTTTGAGTGAGGCTTGGGTGGCTATGTATTTCCCCCTTAGGACTGCCTTTG
>NW_023251250.1:880-1098 GCF_002007445.2 Ailuropoda melanoleuca
CAATAGAATGAGTATTCTTTGGTTCTAGGGTGTAGTGTTCTATATATATCTATGAGGTCCAACTCGTCAAGTATGGCATTCAAAGCCTTTGATTCTTTGGTAAGCTTTTGCCAGGGTGTTCTGTCTATTTCTGATAATGGGGTGTTAAGGTCCCCTACTATTAATGTGTTTTTATCTATATGTCTGTTTATTCTGGTTAAGAGTTGGCTTGTGTATCT
>NW_023251251.1:0-1420 GCF_002007445.2 Ailuropoda melanoleuca
AGTCCAGCAGGCATACAACATTCCAAAGTCAAAAACCTGAAACTTGTCTTTGTGAAAAGGTACAGAAAATGGGTTTGCTCTTCTGACCCTATACTGGAAATGAACCTATTTTAGTTTAAGTAAATGGAGAGCTAAGAAATATTCAATGATATTAAGTTCAAAATAATCATCCTTGTCAATTGATTCTCCTTCCACAGGCTTTTCTTGTTATAAGGAAGGGAGGTTCCAAACCCACAAGGCCTGGCTTTGCCCCCTTCGTACCCAGGTGATACTGAGAAAGGCNTGTACCCAGGGGAGACTGAGAAAGGCCTGTCTAAACATATCTGTTCTCCTTTGTGAGAGTGATAATATTTAATATGGAAGTGATCATATTTAATCAGGTTATTTCAAGGCATAAGTAAGGTGATGCATAGAATATGCTTTTTTTTTTAATAGAATGTCCTTCTTATAGTGGTTGGTACGTAAAAAGTTTTTAGTAACTGGAGATTATATAGTAATGCTGAATATTATTAATAATTTTATCATAGGAAAATTGCACTTTAATCACTAGCCCTACTGATTATTTAAGAAGAATTTGCTTGATTTTAAGTCTCTGAAAGGAAACATCCCACTATAGAAAGAATCAGGCTTTTGAGCAATTTTTCTGTCCAGGTTGCACCAAGAATCACACGGGAACTTTGAAAATACTCTTTACATAAAAACCTTTAAATAAAAGTCCACATTCAATCTCAGACATTGATATAATAGATGGATTTGATGGTCATCATCTGATGCCAAATCAGTTTATTCTTATTTTTAAAGCTCCCCAGATGACTGATGCAGAGCCAGGGTCAGGTCCGAACGAGGTCTGCATCTCAGCAGCCATTTACCGTGTGAACTTTGATCAATGACTTACCTTCACTAAACTACACTTTTTTCTTCGATAAATTTGGCATAACAATCACACCATTGTTGTAAGGTGAAATGAGATAATGAACATAAGGAACGGAGAATACTGCCTGGCATAGAACATATTGACTAAATGGTGATTCTCTGATTAGGAAAAAAGATTCCAGAGCTACGGAGTGGGGCAAGGACTGCTTGGCTGTCCCTTTGAAGGATCAATACTTTTCAGCCCCCCTGCTCAGTAATGCAGGGTTGGGAAAGAAACAGCAGGCTGCTTTTCCTTAAAACNTTTTTCCTTAAAACTGTGATGCTCGGGACACCAGGCTGGCTCAGTCGGTGGAGAATGTGACTCAAGATCTTGGGGCTATGAGCTCAAGGCCCATGTTGGGCATAGAGATCACGTAAAAATATAAATAAATTAATTAAATAAATAAATAAATAAATAAATAAATAAATATTGTTCAATGTGTAATGGATTTTTAACTGGAGTAGGTGTGACTGATTATCCAGAAGGAAAATAATCTTTCAATACTGA
>NW_023251252.1:0-167 GCF_002007445.2 Ailuropoda melanoleuca
TGAGTAAGGGAGCATGAATGAAAAGGTCCAGGATTTTCGAGGACTCAGCACCCTTCTCATTGGTAATAAAGAAGAGCGTCCAGGTAAACACCTCCAGCGAACAGCAGCCTTTTCATGGGGACCCCGATTCCACATTGGGTGTAGGGGCCTGGGGAGGATCCAGCCCT
>NW_023251252.1:446-634 GCF_002007445.2 Ailuropoda melanoleuca
TGAATAGGGAAACATGAGGGAAAGTGTTCGCGGAACCCTAACGAGAGTGCCCCATAGTGGTCTCTGAGACCCCACAGAGTCCAGGGTATTATCAACGATCATCATCTCTCGTGAGTTAGGGAGCATGAATGAAAAGGTTCAGGACTTTCGAGGACTCAGCGCCCTTCTCATTGGTAATAAAGCAGAGC
>NW_023251253.1:0-2721 GCF_002007445.2 Ailuropoda melanoleuca
AATTGAAGGTCTAGAGACTTGTGGGAGGTCACACAAGTTAACGGCACAGTTAGGCCCTTTACTCATTTATTCATTATTTTGCCTTCAGTGAACATATTTGCTGAACCTCATATCTGGTGACTAGTGCATTTTTATAAACACCGAGGTAGAATGTTTGGAAGCAAAAGTATTCTAAAAACATCTGGGATCTAAGATTTTTATAATTAAAAATAATCCAGAGCTCTCTTTTTCTCTTTTACACTCTCACTCCTAATATTTTTTAACCCTGTGCCAGACAATTCAAATGAGTTTACTTTTTATTGAAATTCCTTTTCACATGTATCTAGATTATAAATTCATCGAAGGCAAGAAACAAACCAAAGTGTGTTGTTTATATAATGAAGCCTCAAAGATGAATCATGGAACTATTTTACATGGCTTTGATAAATAGAAAACATTAAACAAAAAGAAATTAGCATTCTTGAGGAGCACCAAAAATATACAATTTTAGCTGTGTTTTAATTAGATCAGATGCTTTCCCTATTTCTAGTCTTTCTTTATTTTTAGACCCCCACTTTGCTTTTAGATATAAATTCCTTTCCCACTAGGAAAACCTGTTTTATAGCCGTAATATATTTACAGCAGAAATATGAGTAATAAACCCCGTTGATTGAAAATAATATTTACATACTAGGCAATTATCCTCACATCATTTAAAAACTTTCTGCACTATTATTTTACCTGCATTCCTCATTTTGATTATTATGCCACATTTGGGTGTTGGCAGGCTTAGCAGAAACATGTATCTTTTATACTTCAATGGTTTTGAATGGCCTCTCTCTTTCCCTCTCTCTGTCTTTCTCTCTCTCCAGTTAACAAACGGGAGTCATGAACAGCTTTTAAAAATGATCATTCATTTGGTAAGAAGCAGAAGACTCCAGTGCATTTTATTTTTGATTGAGTTCATGTGATTTTACTTACCAGATTCAAGTCAGTGATATGGTAAAATAAAAAAAAAATTAAAAAAAATAAATAAGGATGAGAAGGCCTATTTTCCTGGTGTTAAACGTGTTATCACTTATAATTAACCTTATATTTTCCACTTCAATTAACAAAAGAAATACATAATAAATGGCTCGATTTGTACGATGTTTTACAGTTAATAGCTTCTTTTCAAATGCCGACTTTAAGTTGATCCTGAGCATAAGCACAGTCTCACTGATGTGTTTGTCAGCCACTCCTTCTCATTAGAAAATCGAGGACCTGAAAAGTCAGGTTGTCCAAGATTTTTCAGCTCATATTTGCCAGAGCTAGGATCTGAACCCAGATTTCCTGACAAAATTCGTTGCTGTTGCCACTGCATTATGTTACCTTCCTATGTATAAATACAATGAGGCCTAGAGGCCCGGTTTTTCCTTCCCTTTGTAGTTTCTGCACAGCTGACCACTGGAACACATTAGTTACATAATCTTCTGATTAATTTTGTTTTGAAGGAGAGTTTCTTTCACGATCTGCATAGTTATTTGAGCAGATGCTCGGATCTGAAAAGTATTGCTAAACTTTTTGGATATCTTAATACTGAAAAGGCTGGGGGCTTTCTATGTGGATTGTAGGAGGAAAATCCACCTTCTAAAAAAGGTTCAAATGCTAAAGGCTGGATTTTGTCAACTGCACACTGGCAACTAGTTGAAATTTTCCCTTTTACGGTTCTCATTTTCTATATTCCCTTTGAAGTGGTCACCCCTGGCTACATAAAGGTGAACTCTGAAAATACATGTGTGAGAGGTTTTACATGCTCATGTCTTATCAAACACTGTCCCTATGAATTACATATAAACCCAAGGAAGAGATAGAATTGGAAAGAATGAATGATACATGTATTTTCATTGATTTTAATGTAAAATGGATCAGCCCACATTTTAAATTCAGCCAGGTGATTTCATGTAGACAAAGCTGCGTTTTCTAAAGTGAATTTCTCAGAACGTCATCTGTGGAGGACATGGGCAGGTTTTCTGTGGGAAGAAAAGAAAATGTTTTTAGATATTGGTTGTTGTTGCATTACACAAATTTCAACAGGTTTACTTATCCCAGCGCATACTAAGGCACTAATGGCCTTCGAGAGACAACAGACGGTAGACTTTCCTCAACAATATCTCAACATGTAAACTGTTTTCATGGAACATCTCTCAGGCAACTCATCTACCTTACATATTTACATAGATTTCCCACCACCATCCCCTGCCGGGGCAATTTATCTAGTTCAATGTGACCAAGCTAATCTAAATTGGGGCTTTCTTTGCATTTGAGTTTTCCAGACTTCATCCCTTCCTTACCTTTTATTTTTCAAATCAATGGAGCTTACTTGAGAATTACAAGAATAGCCAAAAGACATTGGTCTTTTTAAATAAATTAAATCTTTAAAAAATTTTAAAAAGTATTTACATAGTGTGTTGGTTTCCTAGATATGCTATGACATATTACCTAGAGCTGCTATGGTGACTTAAAACAACAGAAATTTATCCTCTTACAGCTCTGGAAGTCAGAAGTCTGAAATCAAGGCTTTCGCAGGGCCATACTTCCTCTGAAGCTGTAGGAAAGGATCTTTTCNCGCAGGGCCATACTTCCTCTGAAGCTGTAGGAAAGGATCTTTTCTTGCCTCTTTCAGCTTCTAGTGGTCCCAGGCATCCCTTGGCTTGTGGCAACATAACTTTAAGGGTTGTCTGGTATTAATACGGATTTCTC
>NW_023251254.1:0-2366 GCF_002007445.2 Ailuropoda melanoleuca
CACAAAACAGGTCTCAACCAATACCAAAAGACTGAAATTATTCCCTGCATATTCTCAGACCACAACGCTTTATAATTGGAACTCAACCACAAGGAAAAATTTGGAAGAAACTCAAACACTTGGAGACTAAGAACCTTCCTCCTCAGGAATGATTCGATAAACCAGGAAATCAAAAATCAATTTAAACAATTTATGNGTCTCAGCCAATACCAAAAGATTGAAATTATCCCCTGCATATTCTCAGACCACAACGCTCTGAAATTGGAACTCAACCACAAGGAAAAACCTGGAAGAAACTCAAACACTTGGAGGCTAAGAACCATCCTGCTCAAGAATGACTCGATAAACCAGGAAATCAAAAAACAAATTAAACAATTTATGGAGACCAACGAGAATGAATACACAACGGTCCAAAACCTATGGGATACTGCAAAGGCAGTCCTAAGGGGGAAATACATAGCCATCCAAGCCTCACTCAAAAGAATAGAAAAATCTAAAATGCAGTTTCTATATTCTCACCTCAAGAAACTGGAACAGCAACAGAGGGACAGGCCTAACCCATACACGAGGAACCAGTTGACCAAGATTAGAGGAGAAATCAATGAGTTAGAAACCAGGAGTACAGTAGAGCAGATCAACAGAGCTAGAAGCTGGTTCTTTGAGAGAATTAATAAAATTGACAGTCCTCTGGCAAGACTTATCCAAAAGAATAGAGAAAGGACCCAAATTAATAAAATTATGAATGAAAAAGGAGAGGTCACAACCAACACCAATGAAATTAGAAGGATTATTAGAAACTTTTATCAACAGCTTTATGCCAATAAATTAAGCAATCTGGAAGAGATAGAGGCCTTCCTGGGAACCTATAAATTACCAAGCCTGAATCAGGAAGAAATTGATTTTTTAAACAGGCCAATTAATTATGAAGAGATTGAGTCAGTGATAAACAACCTTCCAAAAAACAAAACTCCAGGCCCGGACAGTTTTCCTGGGGAATTCTACCAAACATTCAAAGAAGAAATAATACCTAATCTCCTAAAGCTATTTCAAAAAATAGAAACAGAAGGAAAGCTACCAAACTCATTCTATGAGGCTAATATTACCTTGATCCCCAAACCAGGCAAAGACCCCCTCAAAAAGGAGAATTACAGACCGATTTCTCTAATGAATATGGATGCCAAAATCCTCAACAAGATCCTTGCTAATAGAATCCAACAGTACATTAAAAGGATTATCCATCATGACCAAGTGGGATTCATACCTGGGATGCAAGCATGGTTCAACACTCGCAAATCAATCAATGTGATACATCATATCAACAAGAAAAGACTCAAGAACCATATGATCCTCTCAATTGATGCAGAAAAAGCATTTGACAAAATACAGCATCCTTTCCTGATTAAAACCCTTCAGAGAGTAGGAATAGAGGGTACATTTCTCAATCTCAATAAAGCCATCTATGAAAAGCCTTCAGCGAATATTATTCTCAACGGGGAAAAGCTGGAAGCCTTTCCCTAAAGATCAGGAACACGACAAGGACGCCCACTCTCGCCACTATTATTCAACATAGTACTAGAAGTCCTTGCAACAGCAATCAGACAACAAAAAGGGATCAAAGGTATCCAAATCGGCAAAGAAGAAGTCAAACTGTCTCTCTTTGCAGATGACATGATACTCTATATGGAAAACCCAAAGGAATCCACTCCCAAACTATTAGAAGTTATAGAACAATTCAGTAAGGTGGCAGGATACAAAATCAATGCCCAGAAATCAGTTGCATTTCTATACACGAATAACGAGACTGAAGAAAGAGAAATTAGGGAATCCATCCCATTTACAATAACACCAAAAACCATGCGTTACCTTGGAATTAACTTAACCAGAGACGTAAAGGACCTATATGCTAGAAACTATAGATCACTTTTGAAAGATATTGAGGAAGACATAAAAAGATGGAAAANACAAAATCAATGCTCAGAAATCAGTTGCATTTCTATACACGAATGCTGAGACTGAAGAAAGAGAAATAGGGAATCCATCCCATTTACAATAGCACCAAAAACCAAACGTTCCCTTGAATTAACTTAACCAGAGACGTAAAGGATTTATATTCTAGAAACTATAAATCACTCTTGAAAGACATTGAAGAAGACATAAAAAGATGGAAAAATATTCCATGCTCATGGATTGGAAGAATTAACATAGTTAAAATGTCCATACTACCCAGAGCAATCTACACTTTCAATGCTATCCCGATCAAAATACCGAGGACATTTTTCAAANCATACCGATGAGATTTTTCAAAGAACTGGAACAAATAGTCCTTAAATTTGTATGGAACCAGAAAAGGCCCCGAATTGCCAAGG
>NW_023251255.1:0-342 GCF_002007445.2 Ailuropoda melanoleuca
CTAATTTCTCTTTCTTCAGTCTCGTTATTCGTGTATAGAAATGCAACTGATTTCTGGGCAATGATTTTGTAACCTGCCACATTAGTGAATTGTTCCATAACTTCTAATAGTTTGGGAGTGGATTCTTTTGGGTTTTCCATATAGAGTATCATGTCATCTGCGAAGAGAGACATTTTGACTTCTTCTTTGCCAATTTGGATAACTTTGATCCCTTTTTGTCTTCTGATTGAAGACATTAAAAGGATTATTAACCACAACGAAGTGGGATTTATTCCTGGGTTGCAAATGTGGTTTAGCATCTGCAAATCAATCAATGTGATACACCACATTAATAAAATAAAG
>NW_023251255.1:569-2478 GCF_002007445.2 Ailuropoda melanoleuca
TGAATCCCACTTGGTCATGATGAGTGATCCTTTTAATGTACTATTGGATTCTATTAGCAAGGATCTTGTTGAGGATATTGCCGTCCATATTCATTAGGGAAATCTGTCTGTAACTCTCCTTTTTGAGGGGGTCTTTGCCTGGTTTGGGGATCAAGGTAATATTAGCCTCATAGAATGAGTTTGGTAGCTTTCCTTCTGTATCTANATTCATTAGAGAAATCGGTCTGTAATTCTCCTTTTTGAGGGGGTCTTTGCCTGGTTTGGGGATCAAGGTAATATTAGCCTCATAGAATGAGTTTGGTAGCTTTCCTTCTGTTTCTATTTTTTGAAATAGCTTTAGGAGAATAGGTATTATTTCTTCTTTGAATGTTTGGTAGAATTCCCCAGGAAAACCGTCCGGGCCTGGAGTTTTGTTATTTGGAAGGTTGTTTATCACAGACTCAATCTCCTCATAATTAATTGGCCTGTTTAAAAAATCTATTTCTTCCTGGTTCAGTCTTGGTAGTTTATAGGTTTCCAGGAAGGCCTCCATCTCTTCCAGATTGCTTAGTTTTTTGGCATATAGCTGTTGATAAAAATTTCTAATAATCCTTCCAATTTCAATGTTGTTGGTCATGACCTCTCCTTTTTCATTAATAATTTTATTAATTTCGGTCCTTTCTCATTTCTTTTGGATAAGTCTTTCCAGTGGTCTGTCAATTTTATGGATTCTCTCAAAGAACCAGCTTCTACTCCTGTTGATTTGCTCTACTGTACTTCTGGTTTCTAATTCATTGATTTCTGCTCTAATTTTGGTCAACTGCTTCCTCATGAGTGGATTAGGCCTGTCCCTCTGTTGCTGTTCCAGCTTCTTGAGGTGAGAATATAAAAACTGCATTTTAGATTTTTCTATTCTTTTGAGTGAGGCTTGGATGGCTATGTATTTCCCCCTTAGGACTGCCTTTGCAGTATCCCATAGGTTTTGGAGCATTGTGTTTTCATTCTCGTTAGTCTCCATAAATTGTTTAAATTGATTTTTGATTTCCTGGTTTATCGAGTCATTCTTGAGCAGGATGGTTCTTAGCCTCCAAGTGTTTGAGTTTCTTCCAGGTTTTTCCTTGTGGTTGAGTTCCAATTTCAGAGCGTTGTGGTCTGAGAATATGCAGGGGATAATTTCAATCTTTTGGTATTGGCTGAGACCTGTTTTGTGTCCCAGAGCATGATCTATTCTTTGAGAATGTTCCATGGGCATTAGAATAGAGTGAGTATTCTTTGTTCTGGGGTGTAGTGTTCTATATATATCTATGAGGTCCAACTCGTCGAGTATGGCATTTCAAAGCCTTTGATTCTTTGCTTAGTTTTTGCCAGGGTGTTCTGTCTATTTCTGATAGTGGGGTGTTGAGGTCCCCTACTATTACTGTGTTCTTATCTATATGTCTCTTTATTTTGGTTAAGAGTTGGCTTGTGTATCTTGCTGCTCCCCTGTTGGGGGCATATATATTAATAATTGTCATATCCACTTGTTGAATACTTCCTTTAAGAATAATATAGTGCCCTTCTGTATCTCTCTCTATGGCCTCTAGTTTAAAATCCAGTCTATCTGATNCGTGCTTTTATCTGTATGTCTCTTTATTCTGGTTAAGAGTTGGCTTGTGTATCTTGCTACTCCCCTGTTGGGGGCATGTATATTTATAATTGTCATATCCACTTGTTGAATACTTCCTTTAAGAATAATATAGTGCCCTTCTGTATCTCTCTCTATGGCCTCTAGNATCTGATATGAGAATTGCTACTCCAGCTTTCTTTTGAGGTCCATTTGCATGGAAGATGGTACTGCATCCCCTTACTCTAAGCCTGAGTGCATCTTTGGGTTCAAAATGAGTCTCTTGTAGACAGTAAATGGATGGGTCATGTCTTTTTATCCAATCTG
>NW_023251256.1:0-1494 GCF_002007445.2 Ailuropoda melanoleuca
AAAAAAAGAAAGAGAAATTGAGAGAAAAATTCCATTTATAATTGCATCAAAAAGAATAAAATACCTAAGAACAAACTTAACCAGGGAGGTGAAAAACCTATACACTGAAAACTTTAAGACATTGATGAAAGAAATTTGGAAGACACAGATATTTGGAAAGATATTTTACGTTCACAGATTGCAAGAATTAACATTGTTAAAATGTCCATACCACCCAAAACAATCTACAGATTCAATGCAATTATTTTCAAAATTCCAATGACATTTTTCACAGAACTAGAACAAGCAATTCTAAAATTCTAAACAAAGACAGTAAGCTTCTTGACATAGGTCTTGGTGATGACTTTTTGGATTTGACACCAAAAGCAAAGGTGAGAAAGGCAAAAAGAAACTACATCAAACTAAAATGCTTCTGCACAACAAAGAAAAACATCAACAAAATGAAAAGGGAACCTCCTGACTAGGAGAAAATATTTGTAAATGATATATCTGAATAGGGGTTAATAGCCAATATATATAAAGAACTCATACAACTCAATAGCAAAGAAACAATCTGATTTTGGGGCACCTGGGTGGCTCAGTTGGTTAAGTGTCTGCCTTCGGCTCAGGTCGTGATCCCAGGGTCTTGGGACTGAGCCCTTAAGCGACTCCCTGTTTAGCTCCTTAGTAGGGAGCCTGCTTCTACCTCTCCTTCTCCCCCCCCAACTGCTTGTGTTCTTTCTGTCTTGCTCTCGCTCTATCTCAAATAAATAAATAAAATCTTAAAAAAAGAGAAAAGAAACAATCTGATGTAAAAATGGGCAAAGGATCTGAATGACCTTTTTCCAAGCATAGAGATGGCCAGCAGGTACATGAAATGTTGCTCGGCATCACTAGTCAACAGGGAAATGCAAATCAAAAGCACAGTGAGATACCACCTCGCATCTGTTAGAAAGGCTATTTTCAGAATGACAAGAAATAACAAGTGTTGGGAAGGATGTGGGGAAAAGGAAACCCTTGTGCCCTCTTTATGGAAATGTAAATTGGTGCAACCCCTTTGAAAAACAGTATGGAGGATCCTCAAAAATTTAAAAATAGAATTACCATATGATCCAGCAATTCCACTTCTGGGTATTCCACAAAAATGAAAATACTAATTAGAAAGATAAATGCACATTTTTGTTCACTGCAGCATTATTTACAATAAGTGTTCATCAACCGATGAGTGGATAAAGAAAATGTCATATATATATTCAATAGAATATTATTCAGCCATACAAAAGAAAGAAATCTTGCTATTTGCAACAACATTCATGGACCTTGAGGATATTACGCTAAGTGAAATAAGTCAGACAGGGAAAGCCAGATACCATACGATTTCATTCATATGAAATCTTAAAAACAAAACAAAACAAAAAAAAACAAAAACCTCATAGATACAGAAAACACATTACTGGTTGCCAGTGAGTGTAGGGAGTGGGAGGTGGGTGAAGTGGTTCAAAGGGAGGTAAAGGG
>NW_023251257.1:0-164 GCF_002007445.2 Ailuropoda melanoleuca
CTATACACAAACAATGAGACTGATGAAAGAGAAATTAGGGAATCCATCCCATTTACAATAGCACTAAAAACCATATGTTATCTTGGAATTAACTTAACCAGAGATGTAAAGGATCTATATTCTAGAAACTACAAACCACTCTTGAAAGACATTGAAGAAGACAC
>NW_023251257.1:274-1457 GCF_002007445.2 Ailuropoda melanoleuca
AATTTCAATGCAATCCTGATCAAAATACCGATGATATTTTCAAAGAACTGGAACAAATAGCCCTTCAATTTGTGTGGAACCAGAAAAGGCCCGAGTCACCAATGAATTGTTGAAAAGGAAAAACAAAGCTAGGGGCATCACATTGCCGGATTTCAAATTCTACTACAAAGCTGTGATCCCAAAGACAGCATGGTTCTGGCAAAAAAGCAGACACATAGACCAATGAAACAGAATAGAGAACCCAGAAATGGACATTCGGCTCTTTGGGCAACTAAACGTTGATAAAGCAGGAATAAACATCCGGTGGAAAAAAGGCAGTCTCTTCAATAAATGGTGCTGGTAAATTTGGACAGCTACAAGCAAAAGAATGAAACTTGGCCACTCTCTCACTCCATACACAGATAAACTCCAAATGGATGAAAGACCTCGATGTGAGACAGGAATCCATTAAAATCCTAGAGGAGAGCATAGGCAATAACCTCTATGACATCGGCCACAGCAATATTTTCATGACACATCTCCAAAGGCAAGAGAAACAAAAGAAAAAAATGAACTTGTGGGAATTCGTCAAGATAAAAAGCTTCTGCACAGCTAAGGAAACAGTCAAAAAAAAAAAAAAACTAAGAGGCAGCCCACGGAATGGGAGAAGATATTTGCAAATGACACTACAGATTAAAGACTGGTATCCAAGATCTACAAAAACCTACTCAAACTCATTACACAAGAAACAAATAAACAAATCATAAAATGGGCAGAAGATATGAACAGACACTTTTACAATGAAGACATGCAAATGCTAACAGACACATGAGAAAATGTTCACAATCATTAGCCATCAGGGAACTTCAAGTCAAACCTCACTATGATACCACCTTATGCCAGTTAGAATGGTAAAAATTGACAAGGCAACAAACAACAATCCTGGACAGGATGTGGAGAAAGGGGATCCCTCCTACATTGTTGGTGGGAATGCAAGTTGGTACAGCCAATCTGGAAGACATTGTGGAGGTCCCTTAAAAAGTTAAAAATTGAGCTATCCTATGATCCAGCCATTGCACTACTGGGTATTTACCCTAAAGATACAGATGTAGTGAAACAAAGGGCCATAAAATTACACCCCAATGTTCATAGCTGCATTGTCCACAATATCTCAATTGTGGAAGGAGCCGCAATGCCCTTCAAC
>NW_023251258.1:0-26600 GCF_002007445.2 Ailuropoda melanoleuca
ATTTATTTATTTATTTATTTATTTATTTGACAGAGATAGAGACAGCCAGCAAGAGAGGGAACACAAGCAGGAGGAGTGGAGAGGAAGAAGCAGACTCCTAGCAGAGGAGCCTGATGTGGGGCTCGATCCCATAATGCCTGGATCCCGCACTGAGCTGAAGGCCAACTGCTGTGCCACCCAACTGCTGTGCCCCCAGGTGCCCCTGTCTTTTGTGGTTAATGCTAGTATGAACATTGAGTGCATGTGCCCCTTATTTTCACATCTGTATCTTTGTGGTAAATACCCAGTAGTGCAATAATGGGATTTAGGGTAGCTCTTTTTTTAACATCTTCAGGATGTTTCATGCTGTTTTCCAGAGTTGCTGTACCAACCTGCATTCCCACCAACAATGTAAGAGGGATCCCCCTTCGCCACATCCTCTTCAACATTTGTTGTTTCCTGCCTTATTAATTTTTGCCATTCTAACTGACTTAAGGTGGTATCTCAATGTGGTTTTGAAATTTATTTCCCTGATGGCTAATCATGGTGAGTGTTTTTTCGTTTGTCTGTTACGTATTCATATATCTTCTTCAGAGAAGTGTCTGTTTATGTCTTCTGCCCCATTTTTGACCTAATTTTTTTGTTTTTTGTGTGTTGAGTTTGAAGAGATCTTTAGATTTTGGAAACCAGACTTTTATCTGAAGTGTCATTTGCAAATATCTTCTTCCATTATGTGGGCTGCCTCTTAGTTTTGTTGACTGTTTCCTTTGCTGTGCAGAAGCTTTTCATCCTGATGAAATCCCAAGTAGTTCATTTTTGGTTTTGTGTCCCTTGCCTTTGGAGAGGTGCCATGAAAAATGTTTCTGTGTCCAATGTCGAAGAAGTTATTCCCTATGTTTTCCTGTAGGATTTTGATGGATTCCTGTGTCCCATTGAGGCCTTTCATATGTGGTGAGTTTTTCATTGTGTATGGTGTAAGAGAACGGTTGAGTTTCATTCTTCCATGTGTAGCTGTCCTAGTTTCCCAGCACCATTTATTGAAGAGACTGTTTTATTATTATTATTATTTTTTGCATCATATATTTTTTTCCTGATTTGTGGACGATTAGTTGACCATAGAGTTGAGGGTCCATTTCTGGAATATCTATTCTTTCCATTGATCTATGTGTCTGTTTTTTGCCAATACCATGCTTTTTGGTGATCACAGCTTTCTAATATAGCATGAATTCAGGCTACGTGATGCTTCCAGCTTTGTTTCTCTTTTTCAACATTCCTTTGGAGATACGGTGTCTGCTCTGATTCCACATGATTTTAGGATTGTTTGTTCCAGTGCTGTGATACATGTTAATAATATTTTGGTAAGGATTGCATTGCATTTGCAGGTTGTGCTGGCTAGCATGGACAGTTAAAAAATACTTATTCTTCCAACCCAGGAGCATGGAATGTTTTTACCTCTTTGTGTCTTCCTCAATTTCTTTCATAAATATTTTCTAGTTTCCACGGTATGGATCTTTTACCTCTTGGTTACATTTATTCTTAGATATCTTATGGTTTTTGTGCTATTGTAAATGGAATTGATTCCCTAATTTCTTTTTCCAGAATTACACTGGTAGTGTATAGAAAAGCAACTGATTTCTGTGAATTGATTTTGTATCCTACCACATTACTAAATTGCTGTATGAGTTCTAGTAGTTTGGGGGTTTGGTCTTTTGCGTTTTCCTCATAAAATATCATGTCATCTGTGAAAACTGAGATTTTGACTTCTCCTTTGCCAATTTCAATGCCTTTCATTACTTTTTGTTGTCTGATTGCTGAGGCTAAGACTTCGAGTACTACATTGAGCAGTAGTGGTGAGAGTGGGCATCCCTGTCATGTTCCTGATGCTAAGATAACAGCTCTCCACTTTCACACTTTGGAAATGATGTTCACTGTGGGCTTTTCATAGATGGTTTTATGAATTTGAGGAATGTTCCCTCTATCCCTAGACTGTAAAGAATTTCAGTCAGGAAAGGAGGTTGTATTTTGTCAATTGCTTTTTCTGCATCAACTGAAAAGATCATATGGTTCTTGTCATTTCATTTATTAATGTGCTCTATCATGTTGATTGATTTGCAAATGTTGAACCACTCTTGCATTACAGGAATAAATCCCACCTGATTGTGTTGGATCATCCTTTATTTATTTAATTTTTATTTTATTATTTTTTATTTATTATTTTTTTAGATCTAATAATATTTTTCTTATTATATTATGCTAGTCACCGTACAATACATCCCTAATTTTGATGCAAAGTTCCATGAATCATTACTTGCATATAACACCCAGTGTACCATGCAATGTGCCCTCCTTAATACCCATCACCAGCCTATTCCTTTCAACCCCCTTCTGAAAAAACTGTTTGTATCCCAGAGTCCATAGTCTCTCATGCTTCATTCCCCCTTCTGATTACCCCCCCTTTTTATCATTCTCTTCTCCTACTGATCCTCCTAGTTCTTATGTTCCATAGATGAGAGAAATCATATGATAATTGTCTTTCTCTCCTTGACTTATTTCACGTAGCATCATCTCCTCCAGTGCCATCCATGCTGCAGCAAATGTTGAGAAATTGTTCTTTTTGATAGCTTAGTTATATTCCATTGTTTAATGGACCACATCATCTTAATCCAGTCATCTGTTTAAGGGCATCACAGCTCCTTCCATGATTTAGCTTTTGGGGACAATGATGCTACTAACATTGGGGTGCATATGGCCCTTCTCTTCACTATATCTGTATCTTTGTGCAAAATAACCAGTAGTGCAATGGCTGGATCATAGGGTAGCTCAATTTTTAACTTTTTAAGGGACTTCCACACTGTTTTCCAGAGCAGCTGTACCAACTTGCATTCCCACCAACAATGTAGGAGGGATCCCTTTTCTCCACATCCGCTCCAAAAATTGTTGTTTCGTGCCTTGTCAATTTTTGCAATTCTAACTAGTGTAAGGTGGTAACTCAGTGTGGTTTTGACTTGAATTTCCCTGATAGCTAATGATTTTGAACATTTTTTCATGTGTCTGTTAGCCATTTGTATGTCTTCATTTGACAAGTGTCTTCATATCTTCAGCCCATTTTATGGTTTGTTTATTTGTTTCTTGTGTATTGAGTTTGAGATGTTCTTTGTAGATCTTGGATACCAGTCTTTTATCAGTAGCATCATTTGCAAATATATTCTTCAATTCCGTGGGCTGCTTCTTAGTTGTTTTTTTTTTTTTTGACTGTTTCCTTGGCTGTGCAGAAGCTTTTTATATTGATGAAGTCCAACATGTTCATTTTATCTTTTTTTTTTCTCTTGCCTTTCAAGATGTGTCATGAAAATTTGCTGTGGCTGATGTCAAAGAGGTTACTGCTTATGTTCTCCTCTAGGATTTTGATGGATTCCTGTCTCACATCGAGGTCTTTCATCCATTTGGAGTTTATCTTTGTATATGGTGTGAGAGAGTGGTCAAGTTTCTTTCTTTTGCACACAGCTGACTAATTTTCCCAGCACCATTTATTGAGGAGACTATTTTCCACTGGATATTTTTCCTGCTTTATCAAAGATTAGTTGCCCAAAAAGCTGATGGTCCATTTCTAAAATAAGCAATCTGGAAGAGATGGAGGCCTTCCTGGAAACCTATAAACTACCAAGACTGAAACAGGAAAAAATTGATTTTTTAAACAGACCAATTAATAATGAAGAGATTGAAACAGTGATTAAAAACCTTCCAAGAAACAAAATGTTAGGACCTGTTGGATTTCCAGGGGAATTCTAACAAACATTCAGAGAAAAAATACCTATCTCCTAAAGCTATTTCAAAAAATAGAAACAGAAGGAAAGCTACCAAACTCATTCTATGAGGCCAATATTACCTTGATCCACAAACCAGACAAAGACCCCATCAAAAAGGAGAATTCAGATCGATTTCTCTGATGCATATGGATGCCAAAATTCTCAACAAGATCCTTGCTAATAGAATCCAACAGTACGTTAAAAGGATTATCCATCATGATCAAGTGGGATTCATCGCTGGGATGCAAGGGTGGTTCAACCTTCACAAATCTATCGGTGTGATAGATTTTGTCAAGAAGAAAAAAGCCAAGAATCATATGATCCTCTCAATAGATGCAGAAAAAGCATTTGACAAAATCCAGTGTCGTTTCCTGATTAAAACCCTTCAGAGTGTAGGGGTAGAGGGTACATTCCTCAATCTCATAAAAACTATCCATGAAAAGCCTACAGCAAATATCATTCTCAATGGGGAAAAGCTGGAAGCCTTTCCCTTAAGATCAGGAACCCTACAAGGATGCCCACTCTCACCATAATTATTCAACATAGTACTAGATGTTCTTGCAACAGCAATCAGACAACAAAAATGGATAAAAACTATCCAAATTGGCAAAGAAGAAGTCAAACTGTCTCTCTTCGCAGATGACATGGTACTGTATATGGAAAAACCAAAGGACTCCACCCCCAAACTCCTAGAAGATATAAAGCAATTCAGTAATGTTATGGGATAGAAAATCAATGCTCAGAAATCAGTGTGCATTTCTATACATGAACAATGAGACTGAAGAAAGAGAAATTAGGGCATCCATCCCATTTACAATAGAATCAAAAATCATACGTTATCTTGTAATTAACCTAAACAGAGACGTAAAGAATCTATATTCTAGAAACTACAAATCACTCTTGAATGATATTGAAGAAGACACAAAGATATGGAAAAATGTTCCATGCTCATGGACTGAAAGGATTTACATAGTTAAAATGTCCATGCTACCCAGAACAACCTACACTTTCAATGCCATCCCGATCGAAATACCAATGACATTTTTCAAAGAACTGGAAAAAGCAGCCCTTAAATTTGTGTGGAACCAGAAAAGACCCCAAATAGCCAAGGAATTGTTGAAAAGGAAAAGGAAACCTGGGGCATCACAAAGCCGGATTTAAAGCTGTGCTGCAAAGCTGTGCTCAGAATGATAGCATGGTACCGGCACAAAAACAGGCACATAGACCAATGGAACAGAATAGAGAACCCAGAAATATTTCTATTTTTTTAAACAACTTCAGAAAAACAGGTATTATTTCTTTTTTAAATATTTGGTAGAAATCCCCTGGGAATCCATCTGGCCCTAGACTTGTTTTTAGGGAGGTTTTTGATTACTGCTTCAATTTCATTACTGGTTATTGGTCTATTCATATTGTCTATTTCTTCCTGCTTTGGTTGGTAGTTTATAGGTTTTCAGGAAGGCTCCAATTCTTCCACGTTGCTTAATTTGTTGGCATGTAGTTGCTGATAATAATTTCTAATAATTTTTTCTATTTCCTTGGTAGTCGTCATGATCTCTCCCCTTTTGTTCTTAATTTTATTAATTTGGGTTCATTTCTTTTGGGTAAGTCTGCAAATGGGTTATTGATCTTATTAATGCTTTCAAGAAACCAGTGTCTAGTGTTGTTGATCTGTTCTACTGTTTTGTTGCTGTTGTTGCTGTTGTTGTTATCATTTATGTCTGTCTCTAATCTTTATTTTTTCTCTTCTTCTGCTTGGTTTTGGTTTTGTTTGCTGTTCTTTCTCCATGTCTTTTCGATGAAATGTTTGCTTGTACATTCGGGATTTTTCTTCCTTTTTAAAGTGAGGCTTGGGTTGTTATATATTTCCCCCTTAAGTCTGCCTTTGCAGTACCCCATAAGTTTTGAACCAATATGTTTTTGTTCTCATTGGTTTCCATGAATTGTTTAAGTACTTTTTTAATTTCCTTGTTGACCCTAACAAAATGAGTCTCTTCTACACAGCATATGAATGGGCCATGTCTTTTTATCCAATCTGCAACCTTGTGCCATTTCATGGGAGCATTTAGGCTGTTCATGTTGAGAGTTACTATTGAAAGATAAAACTTTAGTGCTATCATACTGCCTGTGAATTCCTGTTTTTATAGATTGTCTCTATAAATTTCTGGTCAGAAGCGGGGAGGAAGCATGAGAGAATAGGGACCCTGAGAAACAAACTGAGGGCTTCAGAGGGGAGAGGGGTGGGGGAATGGGATAGGCTGGTTATGGGTAGTAAGGAGGGCACATATTGCACGGTGCATTGGCCGTTATATGCAACTAATGAATCATCGAACTTTACATCAAAAACCAGGGATGTACCATATGGTGACTAACATAATATAATAAAAAAACATTAAAAATTTTTCTGGTCTATATTACTCTTTGGGTCTCTCTTGTTTTATAGAATCCCCCTTAATATTTTTTGGAGGGCTGGCTTGGTGGTCAGTCCTTTCAGTTTCTGCTGATCCTGGAACCTCTTTTCTCTCCATCCATTCTGAATGACAGCCTTTCTGGATAAAAGATCCTTCGCTGCATGATGATCTCATTTAGTACCCTGAATAAGTCCTGCTAGACTTTGCTGGCTTTCCATGCCTCTGTAGACAGGTCTGAGGTTATTCCAATGTTCCTCCCTCTGTACAAAATAAATCTCTTCCCCTTAGCCAATTTCAAGATTGTTTCCTGGGATCTAAGATTTGTGAAATGTAGTAATATATGTTGTGTGTAAGTCTCTTCTCATTGATCTTGGAAGGGGTCCTCTCTGCCTCTTGGACACAAATCTTATTTCCATCACCAGATTAGGGAAGTTCTCAGCTACAATTTGCTCAGATATATCTTCTAGACCTCTCTCTCCAACCCCTCAGGGATCCCAATAATTCTGACATTGGAATGTTTCATGGTGTCATTAATCTCTCTCAGTCTAATCTCCTGGGCCTTAATCTGTTTTTCCCAGGCCTCCTCAGTTTCCTTGTTTTCTATCATTTTATCTTCTAGCCCACTAATTCATTCTTCTGCCTCATTTACCTTGGGTGTCAAAGGTATCCAATTTTGATAGCATCTCATTCATAGCATTTTTAAGTTTGGCCTGATTAGATCTCATTTCTGCCCTCAGAGATTCTATATTGTCACTAATATTTTTATCAAAGCTAGATATTGACTCCATAATTGCTAGTCAGAAGTCTATCTCTGACATCTTGCTAATATCTGTATCCATTAGGTCTATGGCAAAAGCCATATTCTCTGGTCTCTTTCTGTGTTGGGAGTTCCTGTTCTTAGTCATTCTGTTGAGGACTGGTTGAGGGAATGTACAGAGTCCAAAGTTTTAACCATGACCCAAGCAAGATGCACCTGTTTTATGAGGATCCTAGGGTTGTCATCCTCTTGTTCTTACAGCCTGTCTTCTGGGGGTGGGTCCTGACACGTTGTTACTCAGGCATCCTTGATTGGGCAGAGTTGTCATGCCCCTGTTGGGGTCCTGGGCTCAGGGGAAACCGGGTGTGGGACAACTCTGCCAGGCAGGGATACCTGAGAAACACTGTGGCAGGCCCCTCCCCCATACCATGCATATTTTCAGACCACAATTCTATGAAACTTGAAATCAGTGACAAGAAAAAAAAAACAAAACTGAAAAGACCACAAGTTAATGGAAGTTAAAGAACATGCTACTAAACAACTAATGGGTCAGCCAGGTAAACAAAGAAGAAAATTTTAGAAAATACCTGAAAAAGAATAAAAATGAAAAACAGTGACCCAGAACCTTTGGGATGCAGCAAATGTAATCATAATAAGGTAGAACACAGAAATACAGACCTAATTCAAAAAGCAAGAAAAGTCTCAAATACACAACCTCATTTTCACCTAAAGGAGCTAGAAAAAGAGCAACAAATGAAGCCTAACTCTAGCAGAATGAAGGGAATAATAAAATTTAGAACACAAAATATGATGTAGAAAGAAAAAAAAAACAACCATGGAACAGATCAGTGAAACCAGGAGCTGGTTCTTTTAGAACAGAAATAAAATTTAAAAAACCCCTAGCCAGGTGTATCAAAAAGAAAAGAGAAATGATGCTGATAAATAGAATCACTAATGAGATCAAGGAAATAATAACCAACACTACAGAAATACAAGGAATTATAAGAGAATGTCATGAGAAACTATGTTGCAATAAATTGGACAAACTGGAAGAAATGAATATATTCCTAGAAACATATAAACTACCAATAGGAAACAGGATGAAATAGAAAACTTGAACAGGCTGATAACCGGCAAAGAAATTGGATCAGTAATCAAAAAGTCTCCCAATAAACAAAAGTCCAGGGGCATATGGCTTCACAGGGAATTCTACCAACATTTAAGAGTAAATTCTTCTCAAAATATCCCACCCCCCAAAAAAGGAAATGGAAAGTAAACTCCCAAATTCATTCTATGAGGCCAACATTACAGTGTCACCACAACCAGAGACTCCACTGAAAAGAGAACAACAGACCAATATCCCTGGTGAACATGGATGCAAAAATTCTTAATAGAATACTAGGAAATTGAATGCAATGGTACATTAAAAGAATCATTCACAATTATCAAGTAGGAGTTATTCCTGGAGTGCAGGGTTGGTTCAATATTTGCAAATCAATTAATAAGTTGTACCACATTAATAGGGATAAGAATCAATTTATCCTTTTAGTGGATGCAGAAAAGCATTTGACAAAGTACATCTATTCATGTTAAAAACCCTCAACTAAGTTGGGGTAAAGGGAATATACCTCAACATAATAACAACCATATACGAAAAGCCCACAACTAATATCACCCTCAAGAGGGAAAAATTGAGAAGTTTTCCTGTACCATCAAGAGCAATGTAGGGATAGCCGATCTTACCATTGTTAATTAATATAGTACTGGAAGTAGTAGCCAGAGAAATTAGACAACACAGAGAATAAAAGGCACCCAAATCTGAAAGAAAGAAGACAAACCTAAACTATTTGTGGGTGACTTGATGATACTCTGTATAAAAAGAAGAAGAAGAAGAAGAAGAAGAAGAAGAAGAAGAAGAAGAAGGACTACACCAAGAGATTACTAGAACTTTTAGTTTTGTCACTTGTTTCCTGTGCTGTCCAAAAGCTTTTTATCTTGATGAAGTCCTAGTAGTTCATTTTTGCTTTGTTTTGCTTGCGAGAATTTGCTGTAGCCAGGGGCGCCTGAGTAGCTCAGCCGTTAAGCGTCTGCCTTCGGCTCAGGGCATGATCTTGGGGTCCTGGGATCGAGCCCCACATTGCGCTCTTCCGCTGGGGGTCTGCTTCTTCCTCTCTCACTCACCCTGCTTCTGTTCCCTCTTGCTCTGGCTGTCTCTCTCTGTCGAATACAATCTTTAAAAAAATGTAAAAAAAGGAATTTGCTGTAGCCAAGGTCAAAGAGGTAGCTGCCTGTGTTTTCCTCTAGGATTTTGATGGATTCCTTTCTCACAATTAGGTCTTTCATACATCTTAAGATTATTTTTGTGTATATGTAAGAAAATGGTGCAGTTTTATTATTTTGCATGTGGCTGTCTAACATTCCCAATGCCATTTGTTGAAGAGACTGTCTTTTTTCCATTGGATATTGTTCTCTGCTTTGTCAAAGATTAGTTGACCATAGTGGTCAATTTTTGGGCTCTCTCTTCTTTTTTTTTTTTAAGATTTTTTATTTATTTGACAGAGATAGAGACAGCTAGCGAGAGAGGGAACACAAGCAGGGGGAGTGGGAGAGGAAGAAGCAGGCTCATAGCAGAGGAGCCTGATGTGGGGCTCGAACCCATAACGCCGGGATCACGCCCTGAGCTGAAGGCAGACGCTTAACCGCTGTGCCACCCAGGCGCCCCTGGGCTCTCTCTTCTGTTCCATGGATCTTTGTGTCTGTTTTGATGCCTGCACTGTACTATTTGATGATGACACCTTTGTAATACAACTTGAAGTCCAGAATTGTGATGCCCCCTGCTTCAGTTTTCATTTTTAACATACCCTTGACAATTCTGGGTTTTCTCTGGGACCATACAAATTTTAGGATTATTTGTTCCAGCTCTGTGTAAAATGTTGGTGGTATTTTGATAGGGATTGCATTGAATGTGTAGATTGATTTGGGTAGTATAGACATTTTAACAATATTTGTTCTTCAAATCCATAAGTATGGAATATATCTCCATTTCTTTGTGTCTTGCTCCATTTCAGTCATAAGTGGTCTATAGCTTCCAGAGTACAGATCTTTTTACTACTTTGGTTACATTTATTCCTAGGTATCTTATGGCTTTTGGTGCAATTCTGAATAAGATTGATTCCTTAACTTCTCTTTCTTCTACCTCACTCTTACTGTATAGAAATGCAACTGCCTTCTGTGAATTGATCTATATCCTGCCACTTTGCTGAATTCCTGTATCGTTTCTAGTAATTTCTGGGTGGAATCTTTTGGGTTTTCAAAATAAAGTATCATGTCATCTGTGAAGGGTGAAAGTTTGACTTCTTCTTTGCAATTTAGATGTCTTTTATTTCTTTTTGTTGTCTGATTGCTAAGCCTAGGACTTCTAGTATTATGTTGAATGTCAGTGGTGAGAGTGGATATCCCTGTCATGTTACTGACCTTAGGGAAAAATTGAGGATGATATTCACTCTGGGCTTTTTGTATATGGCTTTTATGATATTGAAGTATGTTCCCTTTATACCTACACTGCAGAGAGTTTTAATCAAGAAAGAATGCTGTATTTTATCAAATATTCTTTGCATCTATTGGGAGGATTATGGTGTTCTTGTCCATTCTTATATGAATGAGGTGTATCACATGGATCAATTTTGGATGTTGAACCACCCTTGCAGCCCAGGAATAAGTAGCACTTGGTTGTGGTGAATAATCCTTTTAATGTATTGTTGGATCCTATTGGCTAGTATCATGGTGAAAATATTGGCACCTGTGTTTATCAAGGATATTTGTCTGTAATTATTCTTTTTGGGGGGTCTTTGTCTGGTTTTGGGGTCAAGGTATTGTTGGCCTCATAGAATGAGTTTGGAAAATTTCCTTCCATTTCTATTTTTTTTGAAACAGCTTTAGAAGAATAGATATTAATTCTTCTTTAAATGTTTGGTAGACTTTTACTGGAGTCCATCTGGTCCTGAACTCTTATTTGTTGGGAGATTTTAATTACTGCCTCAATTTCTTTGCTCGTTATGGGTCTTTTGGGATTTTATATTTCTTCTTGTTTCAGTTTTGGTAGTTTATATGTTTCTAGGACTGAAAGACAATCTACAGAATGAGGGAAGATATTTGTAAGTGTCTTATCAGATAAATGACTAGTATCCAAAATATACAAAGAACCTGTCAAACTCAACACCCCCAAAACCCAAATACTCCAGTCAAGAAATGGGCAGAAGACATGGACAGACACTTCTCCGAAGAAGACATACAAATGATCAACAGATACATGAAAAGAAAAAAATGTGTATGAGTACAAATAAAATCAAAAAATACAAATCAAATACACAATGAGATCCCATCTCATACCAGTCAGAATGGCTGAAAGGAACAAGACATGAAACAACACATGTTGGTGAGCATGCAGAGAAAGGGAAACCCTCTTACACTGTTGTGGGGAATGCAAACTGGTACAGACACTCTGGAAAAGAGAATGGAGGTTCCTCAAAAAGTAAAAATGGAGCTACCCTATGACCCATCAGTTGCACTACTAGGTATTTAAAGGATACAAATATAGTGATTTGAAGGGGCACCTGCACCCCAATGTTTATAGCAACAATGTCCACAGTAGACAAAATATGGAATGAGCCCTGATGTCCATTGACAGATGAATGAAGAAAAGGTGATATATGTGTAAAATAGATTATTACTCAGCAAACAGAAAGGATGAAATCTCACCATTTGCAATGATGTAGAAGAAACTAGAGGGTATTAACTCATATGTGAAATATAAGAAACATTATAGAGGATCATAGGGGAAGGGAGATAAAAATAAGAGTAAATAAGAGAGGGAGACAAATCATAAGATAGACTTAAATATAGGAAATAAACTGAGGGTTGCGGGAGGGGAGGTGGGTGGGGGGAGGGGTAATGGGTGATGGGCATTAAGGAAGGCACTTGATGTAATGAGCACTGGGTGTTACATGCAGCTGATGAATCATTAAACTCTACCTCTGAAACCTATAACACACTACATGACAATTAATTGATTTTAAATGATTAAAATTTCAAAAAAGAAGAAACTATTAGAACTAATAAAAGAATTCAGCGGATTCATGGGATAGAAAATCGAGGTATAGAAATCATTTGCATTTCTATGTAACGATAATTAAGCAGCAAAAAGAGAAATCAAGGAATCAATCCCATTTAAAATTGCACCAAAACCCATGATACCTAAGAATAAACCTAACCAAAGAGGTTTTTACTAAAAAAACTATAAAACACGGATGAGAAAAATTGAAGGCAGCACAAAGAAATGGAAAGATGCTCCATGCTCATGGATTGGAAGAACAAACATTGTTGAAATGTCTATCCAACCCACTGAAATGTGCAGATTTAATGAAACCCCAATGAAAGTACCAAAAGCATTTGCTTCAGAGCTAGAACAAACTATCCTAAATTATATATGGAACTGAAAACACCCTTAGTAGCCCAAACTAGCTTGAAAACAAAGCAAAGCTGGAGGCATCCTAATTCCAGACTTCAAGTTATATTACAAATATGTAGAGATCAAGACAATATGATACTGGCACAAAAATAGAAAATAGGACAGAATAGAAACCTCAGAAGTGAGCCCAAGCTATATGGTCATTTAATCTTCAACAAAGCAGAAAAGATTATTCAGTGGCAAAATGACAGTCTCTTTAATAAATGGTATTGGGAAAACCGAATGAAACATGCAAACGAATGAAACTGGACCCCTTTCTTACACCATATAAAAATTAATTCAAAATGGCTAAAAGACCTAAATGTGAGACAGGAAACTATTAAAATCCTAGAGCAGGACATAGGTAGTAATCTCTTTCACCTTGACCATAGCAACTTCTTGATAGATATGACTCCTGGTGCTAGGGAAACAAAACCAAAATAAACTATTGGGTTTTCATCAAATATAAATATATTGCACAGCAAAGGAAACAATTGAAAAAACTTAAAGGCAACCTACAGAATGGGAGAAGATATTTGAAAATGACAGATAAGATAAGCGGTTACTACTCAAAATATATAAAGAACTAATCAAAGGTGAGTACAGAGGCGATATGGTGGAGGGATAAGAGACTCCATTTCAACCGGTCCCCTGAATTTAGCTGGATATCTATAAACCATTTTGGACACCCATGAAATGAGCCTGACATGTAAGAATATATATCTGGATCTCTACAAGCAGAAAAAACGTTGCCTATCATGAGGTAGGATGTGCAGAGTTAGGAATCTGTGGGGAGATATCAGAAGATAAATAGAAGGGGAAGGGAGCCACCATGAGCTGGCTCCTGGAAAGTAATCTAACACTAGAGCTCAAAAGCTGAACCTTTAGAAATCTTCCCTAATGAGAGACATCCCTCTCTGAAAGCGGCTCTGGAAAAGAAAAGGCAGAATTCTAGGTAGGGCATTGTGGTATTGGGATACAAGGAGCCACAGAGAGTAAAAGGGGGTGCCTAAACAGGTAAAGTGCCTGAACTGTGGAGCCAAGAAGCAGATTATGATCAGTGAGCTCAGGAAGGGACTCTCAGCTTTGGTCATCATAAACCATGAGCCAGGATTAACAGTAATCAATCTTCTCCTGAGCAGCCTGAAAAAGAATTTAACATGCACCTGATATCTGGCTAAACCTCGCAAGGCAGTAGTGGCCCAGAAAGGACATTAGGGAAACACCCAGACATGATCCAGGAGCATAGCCTGTGCTTGGGAGCCTGTTGCTGTTCATAGTTTTAGAGTCACAAAAGGCAGTGGCACTTCGAGGTCCCTGGGATTGCCTCTGAGATAGTTACAGTGGGTGTGCACAGCAGGAGGCTGTGGTTTTTGGCGCATACAGAAGTGAACACTGATTGTCCCTGAGGGTTTAGTAACAACGGCTGACTGCGATCTTCTGCTCTGGGCCAGAGGTTTGGGCATGGCAATTTTTGCTCTGATCCTCTGAAGAGGCAGAGAAAGGCTCAAGGGAACAAAAGCCACACAAAAGACCAGTTTACACTGAGCCCTACCCCTTGACATGGGGTGGGAAAACTCTGCCCAGGCAGGGATACCTGAGAAACACTGTGGCACTCCCCTCCCCCAGAAGATAGACTGGAAGACAGGTGAACAACAAGCCTATGGTTTCCACAAGACTGTAAAATTCCAACACCAGAGGAAAATGCTATATTGAGCTCAAGGCGTGGTTCACTACTCCTTTATTTTTCTGATAAAATTGTCCATTTCTCTTTTTCCTTTTCCTTATGTTTTTTCTCTGTTTTTAAAATTTGTACATTTTTCTCATTTCAACTAGATGCATATTATACCAACTTATATTTCATAGTCACATTTTTTAAAGATTTTATTTATTTATTGGACAGACATAGAGACAGCCAGCGAGAGAGGGAACACAAGCAGGGGGAGTGGGAGAGGAAGAAGCAGGTTCATAGCGGAGGAGCCTGATGAGGGGCTCAATCCCATAACGCCGGGATCACGCCCTGAGCCGAAGGCAGACGCTTAACCGCTGTGCCACCCAGGCGCCCCTCATAGTCACTTTTTAATTTATTTTTTCACAACTACATTTTTAGAGATATATGCTTCATTTTGTAATTTTTTCACTCTTGAATGAGTTTTAGTTTCACTCTATTCAATTTTATCTTTATATGTAATTTTACTTTCCTTGCAATTTTGAAATGTAGCGTCTTCTAACACACAGACCAAAATTCATCCAGGAACAAGTGGAACAGCCTCTTTGACCACAGTGCAACATTATAGTCTCCCATCTCCTCCCACCCTTTTTAATATTTTATTCTTGTGTTTCGTTTTGGCTTTGCTTTTGGTAGTGGCTTCTGACTTCTCTGTATTTTTACTAGGATGCAATTTGATGACTCGTGGTTGATATTTTGGACCCTGTTCATTTGCCTACCCATCGTTTTCTGGACAGAATGACAAGAAAAAGGACTCACACAGAACTAGAGGCAGTGTTCTCTGCCACAGAGCCAATCAATGTGTATATAGGTAAGATGCCAGAGTTAGAATTCAGGATAGCAATCATAAAGATAATACCTAGCCTTGAAAAAAGCATAAGTGACAATATAAGATCTATAAGGGCAGAAAGGAGATCTAATAAGGCCAAACTTAAAATTGCTATGAGTGAGATGCAGTCTAAACTGGATAATCTAACAGCTAGGGTCAATTAGACAGATGAGAGAATTAGTGTCAAGCTGATGTCAAGGAAGGTGAGGAAAACAGAGATAAGCAGGTAGTAACACATGAAAAAACAATTGGAGAGGTTAATGATGCCATGAAATATTCCAATTTAAGAATTATTGGGATCCCCAACGGGGTAGAGAGAGGGGGCTAGAAGGTATAATTGAGCAAATGAAAGCCAAGAAATTCCCTGATTTGGGGAAAGAAACAAGAATTCATGTCCAAAGACAGAGAGGACCCAACCAAAAATCAATAAAAAGAGATCAACATCCCAACATAAAATAGTGAAGATTGTAAATCTTATGGTCAAAGAAACTATCCTGAGAGTAGCTAGGGAGAGGAGGTTCCTTATATATGGAGGCAGAATAACATCAGACATATCCACAAAAACCTGGCAAACTGAAAGGGCTGAAAAGACATATCCAGGGTACTAAATGAGAAGAATACGCAGCCAAGAATACTTTAACCATCAAGGCTGTCATTCAGAGTGAATGGGGAGAGAAAGAGCTTCTAAGACTGGCCAAAATTGAAGGAATATATGCCTGACAAGCCAGTCCTGCAAGAAATATCAAGGAAGATTCTGTAAGTAAAGAGAAACTCTGAGAGTAATACAAACCAGAAATTAACAGAGACAATCTATAAAAATGTATTTTATAGGCAATAAAATAGCACTAAGTGCATATCTTTCTGTAGTTACTCTGATGTAAATGGGCTGAACGTTCCAAACAAAAAAATAGAGCAGCAGATTGGATAAGAGAGCAGGGCCCATCCATATGCTGTCAACAAGGGACTCATTTTGAACTGAAATAAAACTCTAGTTTGAACATATAGAGATAGAGAACCATTTACCATGCCACTGGACCTCAAAAGAAAGTTGGGGTAACAATGCTCATATCAGACAAATTAGATCTTTAAACCAATGACTGTAGTAAGAGATGTAGAGGGACACTATATCATATTTAAAGGGTCTATCGAACAAGAAAATCTAAAACGTGTAAATATCTATGCCTCCACCATGGGAGTAGTCAGTTATATAAACCAATTAATAACTGAAAAAAAGAAACATATTGATAATAATGATTTAATATCAGGGGACTTCAACACTCCACTCACAGCAATGGACAGATCATCTAAGCAGAGGATCAACCAGGAAACAAGAGCTTTGAAGTACACATTGGACCAGATGAACTTCACAGACATACGCAAAACACTCCATCCTGAAACAACAGAACAGTCATTCTCCTTGAGTGCACAAGGAACTTTCTCTAGAATAGATCACATGCTAATTCACAAATCAGGTCTCAACCAATAACAAAAGATTGAGAAAATCCCTGCATATTTTCAGAACAAAATGTTTTGAAACTGAAACTCATTTTTTCTTTTGTTTCTCTTGCCTTTGGAGATGTGTTATGAAAAAAGTTGCTATGGCCAATGTCGTAGAGGTTGCTGCTTATGTTCTCCTCTATAATTTTGATGGATTCCTGTCTCACATCAAAGTCTTTCATCCATTTGGAGTTTATCTTTCTGTAGGTGTGAGAGAGTGGTCAAGTTTCATTCTTTTGCATGTAGCTGTCCAATTTTCCCAGCACCATTTATTGAAGAGACTGTCTTTTTTCCACCGGATGTTTTTTCCTGCTTTATCAAAGATTAGTTGCCCAAAGAGCCGAGGGTCCATTTCTGGGTTCTCTATTCTGTTCCATTGGTCGATGTGTCTGTTTTTGTGCCAGTACCATGCTGTCTTTGTGATCACAGCTTTGTAGTACAGCTCGAAATCCGGCATTGTGATGCCCCCAGCTTTGTTTTTCCTTTTCAACAGTTCCTTGGAGATTCTGGGCCTTTTCTGTTTCCATACAAATTTAAGGACTATTTGTTCCAGTTCTTTGAAAAATGTCCTCGGTATTTTGATCGGGATAGCATTGAAAGTGTAGATTGCTCTGGGTAGCATGGACATTTTAACTATGTTAATTCTTCCAATCCATGAGCATGGAATATTTTTCCATCTTCTTATGTCTTCTTCAATGTCTGTTAAGAGTGATTTGTAGTTTCTAGAATATAGATACTTTACGACTCTGGTTAAGTTAATTCTNCCTATCCAGCTCAACTCAGGGGACCGGCTGAAAAAGGTGTCCCCTACTCCTCCGCCATCTTAACCTCCCTCCGAGATAACGTATGATTTTTGATGCTATTGTAAATGGAATGGATCCCCTAATTTCTTTTTCTTCTTTCTCATTGTTCATGTATAGAAATGCAACTGATTTCTGAGCAGTGATTTGCTATCCCGCCACGTTACTGAATTGCTTTTTAACTTCTAGTAGTTTGGGGGTGAAGTCTTTGGTTTTTCAATATAAAGTATCATGTCATCTGCGAAGAGAGACAGTTTGACTTCTTATTTGCTGATTTGGATACCTTTAACCCTTTTTGTTGTCTGATTGCTGTTGCAAGGACTTCTAATACTAGGTTGAATAAAAATGGTGAGATTGGACAACCTTGCTGTGTTCCTGATCTTAAGGAAAAGAAAAAAGGAACTTGTGGGACTACATCAAAATAAAAAGCTTCTGCACAGCCAAGGAAACAGTCAAAAAAAACTAAGAAGCAGCCCACAGAATGGGAGAAGATATTAGCAAATGACACTACAGATAAAACACTGGTATCCAAGATCTACAAAGAACTTCTCAAACTCAATACACAAGAAACAAATAAACAAATCATAAAATGGGCAGAAGATATGAACAGACACTTTTCTAATGAAGACATACTAATGGCTAACAGACATATGAAGAAATGTTCAAGATCATTAGCCATCAGGGAAATTCAAATCAAAACCACACTGAGAAACCACCTTATGCCAGTTAGAATGCAAAAATGGACAAGGCCAAAAGCACAAATGTTGGAAGGGGTTGTGGAGAAATGGGATCCCTCTTACATTGTTGGTGGGAATGCAAATTGGTACAGCCACTTAGGAAAACAGTGTGGACGTCCCTTAAAAAGTTAAAAATTGAGCCAACCTATGATCCAGCAATTGCACTACTGGGTATTTACCCCAAAGATATAGACATAGTGAAGAGAAGCGCCTTATGCACCCCAAAGTTCTTAGCAGCATTTTCCACAATAGCTAAAGAGTGGAAGGAGCTGAGATGCCCTTCAACAGATGACTGGATTAAGAAGATGTGCTCCATATATACAATGGAATATTACTCAGCCATTAAAAAGAACAATTTCTCAACACTTGCTGTAGCATGGACGACACTGAAGGAGATAATGCTATGTTAAATAAGTCCGGCAGAGAAGGACAATTATCATATTGTTTTACTCATTTATGGACCTTAAGAAGCAGGATGATTGGTAGGAGAAAAAAGGGAAGAAGAAAGGGGAGGTAAACAGAAGGGGAAATTGACCATGAGAGACTGTGGACTCTGGGAAACAAACTGAGGGCTTCAGAGATTGGGAGGTGGGGGATTGGGATAGGCTGGTGATGGGTATTAAGGATTGCACTTATTGCATGGTGCACTGGGTGTTATACACAAGTAATGAATCATGGAACTTTACATCAAAAACTAGGGATGTACTGTATGGTGACTAACATTAATAATAATAATAATAAATGAAACTGAAACTCAATCATTAGAAAAAAATTGGAAGGAATTCAAACGCTTGGAGGTTAAAGAGTATTCTGCTAAAGAATTAATGGGTCAACCAGGAAATTAAAGAACTTAAACAATTCATGTAAACCAATGAAAATGAAAACAAATCGGTTCAAAACTTGTGGGATACTGCAAAGGTAGTCCTAAGAGGATATTAAATAGCCATTCAAGCCTCTCTCAAAAATTAGAAAAATCCCAAATGGACAAGCTAAACTTTCACCTTAATATACCTGTAGAAAGAACAGAAAATAAAGCCAAACCAAGCAGGAGAAGTGAAATAATAAAGATTAGAACAGAAATCAATGAAATAGAAACTAGTAGAACAGATCAACACAACTAGAAGGTGGTTCTTTGAAATAATTAATAAGATGGATAAAACTCTGGCCAGAGATGTCTAAAAGAAAAGAGAAAGTATCCAAATTAATAAAATTATGAATGAAAGGGAAGAAATCATGACTAGCACAAAGGCAATGGAAACAATTATTAGAAATTATTACCATAACACTGGGTGTTATACGCAACTAATGAAGCATCAAACTTTACATCAGAATCTGGGGATGTACTGTATGGTGATTAACATAATATAATAAAATAAAATTAAAAAAAAGAAATTATTACCAGCAACTATATGTCAAAAAACTAGGCAATTTGGAAGAAACGGATGCATTCTAGACACTTATAAACTATCAAGACTGAAACAGGACAAAAGAGACAATTAACAGACCAATGACCAACAAGGAAATTGAAACAGTAATCTAAAACCTTTCAAAAAACAAGAGTCCAAGACCAGATGGCCTCCCAGCAGAATTCTATCAAACATTTCAAGAAGAAATCAGACCTATTCCACTGAAGCTGTTTCAAAAAATAGAAGGTGCAGGATAACTTCCAAACTTGTTCTGTGAGGTCAGTATTACCCTGATCCTGAAACCAGACAAAGACTGCATCAAAAAGGAGAAATACACACCAATATCCCTGATGAACTTTGATGCCAAAATACTCACTAAGATCCTAGCCAATACAGGGGCGCCCAGGTGGTTCAGTCGTTAAGTGTCTGCCTTCAGCTCAGGGCGTGATCCTGGCATTCTGGGATTGAGGCCCACGTCAGGCTTCTGCTGAGAACTTGCTTCTTCATCTCCCACTCACCCTGCTTGTGTTCCCCAAATGAATAAATAAAATCTTTAAAAAAAGATCCTAGCCAATACAATCCAACAGTAAATAAATAGGACTATCCATCACAACCAGGTGGCTTTATTCCTGGAATGCAAGGTGGTTCAACATTTGGAAATCAAACACTTTGATAGAACACGTTAATAAACAAACAGACAAGAACCATATAATCCTCTCAGCTGATGCAGAATAAGCATTTGACAAAATATAGCATCCTTTCCTGATTAAAACTCTTCAAAATATAGGGATAGAAGAAACATACCTGAATAACATTTTACATTGTTCACTAATGTTATTATGTTATTCATAGCCTTCTATGAAAAGCCCACAATGAATATCATTCTCAGAGGGGAAAAGCTGAGATCTTTCCCCTTAAGATCAGAAATACGACAGGGATGCCCTCTCTCCGCACTATTGTTCAAGAGAGTACTAAAAGTCCTTGCCTTAGCACTCAGACAACAAGAAGAAATAAAATGCATTCAAATTGGCAAAAGGGAATTCAAACACTCTCTCTTCACAGATGACGTTATAGTTTATGTGGAAAACCCAAAAGACTCCACCCTAAAATTGCTGAAACTTATACAGCAATTCAACAATGTTTCTGGATACTTTATTTTTTTATGTTTATTTCTTTTTTTAAAAATTTTTATTATATTATCTTAGTCACCTTACAGTACACCCCTCGTTTTTGATGTAAAGTTCAATGATTCATTAGTTGCGTATAACACTGGATACTTTAATTCACAGAATTAAGTACCATTTCTATGCACTAACAGTGATTCTGAGGAAATAGAAATTAAGGAATCAATTTCATTTACAATAGCACCAAAAACTGTTTTCCTTAGATACCTAGGAATAAACATAACCAAAGAAGTAAAGCATCTGTACTCTAGAAATCAGAACACTTATGAAAGAAACTGAGGAGGACACAGAGTTGTAAAAATATTCTTGCTCAAGGATTGGAAGAATACACATTGTTAAAATCTCTATGCTGCACAGATCAATCTACACATTCAATGTAATCCCTATCAAAATAGAATCATCATTTCACACAGAGCTGGACAAACAATCCTAAAATGTGTATGGAACCAGAAAAGACCTCGAATCTCTGGGGGAATGATGATAAAGAAGACAAAATCTGTGGCATCACTTTGCCTGATTTCAAGCTGTATTACAAAGCTGTAATCATCAAGACAGCATGGTACTGGCACCAAAATAGACATGTAGATCTATGCAACTGTATAGAGACTCCATAAAAGGACTCTGACCCTATGGTCAACTAGTGTTCTACAAAGAAGGGAAGAATACCCAATGGAAAAAAGTCTCTTCAATAACTGGGACTCGGAAAATTTGAACTCCACATGCAGAAGAATGAAACTTGGCCATTCCTTTACACCATACACAAAGATAAATTCAAAATGGATGAGAGACCTAAATGTGACACATGGATCCATCAAAATCCTAGAGAACATTAGCAGTAACCTTTTCGACATCAGCCACAGAAACTACCTCTCTATCTCCTGACATATCTGTAGCAGTGCTTTACCTGTCAGCACACTTCAGAACAGTTACCTAAGGCTAGCAGCAACCACCCTGGCACATTGCAGCTCCAAGCCTCCCTAAAGGCCCCAGGTCCCTAAGTTGTGGGTCTCAAGGTGCAGTGAAGGAGGCAAGAGGCGTCTCTCACTGGTCTGTCACTGGGCAGGTGCTGGGCTGTGATGCCCTATAAAACTGAGGGGCAGAGAATGCCAGGTATGGGGCAGAGGCAGATCCTGCACTGCTGTCCCCCCAGAGCTGATGTTTTCTCTTTGGGAAAGAGATACCAGGAGAAAGGCCTGACTCACAGTCTATCCCCTTTCCGCCCCTCACTCTTCTGGCTTGCATCTGTCCCCTGCCCTTGTAGATCCCCTCCCCAAGCCTCTCATCTCCGCCTTCTGCACACACAAACACCGCCACACCAAAGTCGGTCCATTTTACAGATGAAGGTATGGGGTTCCAGCCCATCCAGGACCCAATGTTTGTGGAACCCAGCATATGATGAGCAGGGTCTGAGCAGCTAAGCACAGGAGACGCCAAGTGCTGAGATCACATAAGCAACACACATCCCCCTTACATCTATATGACGTGGACTCCACCAGCCTCCACATGGCCTCCTGAAAGCAGCACCATCTCATCAGCTCAGATACCATCCGTCATAGAGATTCAACCCTCCCACTTCCCAAGTCCCCCTGAAGTTCTCACCCCACCCAGAGGAAGCTTCCTTATGGCTCCCATTCATTTATGCCCAATTACTATGAGCACACTGACTTGACTGAGCTCAGCCCAGGAGTCACAGCTCTAGGCTCGTCTTCTTCAAGCTCAGCTGGAGCCACAGGTGGGCCCCAGCTCACCGGGCTTTGTGCCCCTCCTGAGATTCCACTTAAAATACCTGGAGAGAAGAGAGACCGTATCTCACATGGGGCCAATCCTTGAACATAACCTTCCAACTCCCTTCTGACCCCCCACTGTCCAGTTTATTACAATGTCCAATTTATTACAGAATCTGAGTTCTACCTCTTGGAAGATGTCCCTTTACTTCACTCCCAAGTATTCTCTACAGTTTCCAAGGTGCAGATGTTCCCAAGTCTCTTGCAATGTGCCTTACTCTCTGCAAACACCCAGACACTTGAAACACGCCATGTGAATCCCACATGTCTCCCCAATTCCTGCAGTGATTCTTCATCAGAACAGAACCCACCATTCCAGCCCCTCATACCACTCTGCCTACCATCCTGACACCACATCTCCACACCCAGAGACTGGGAATATTCCCATGAATCTGGACTCCCTCACCCTGTTTACCTCATCTTGTCACATTTGCTCTTCAAATGCTTGCATCACAGAGGAACCTGCTGTACAGAAACACCTGCTGTTGTGGCCTCAGGTTGAAGCCATAACTTCAGGGTCTAACCTCAATTTTAGCAACAATGCACTGGGAGATCTCAGCCTGAAATGCTTTATGCAGAAATAATTGTGTAGAGACATACTGCTTCTCTTTTCCTTCCAATCAGAATGATGGTGATCTCAGCAGCTGCTCTTGTGTTGTAGAGATCAGTATGTCTGAAAGTGTTGATGGGGACAGGCAGGGGGTGCTCATTGTCAACTCTGCATAATTCTAGGACAAGTTCTCAGAGCCATGGAGACCCCTGCCCAGGATCAGGAGAATGTGATGACTTTTAAGGATCAATATGGACTTCAAGCCATGCTGGACATTGCAATCACTCTGGAGTTGTTTCTCATAAATTCCTTATTCAGAAATGATCATTTTAAATTTTTACTTAACCTAACATCAAATCTATAACACACCTCCACTCCTTGAGATGACCACAATTTTCCCCTCTCCTCTTCTATGTTATCAAGGGTTGGTGCTCAGACTTTACCCCTTGGGCAATGAATGGGAGGCAGAAAAGTCCAGGAAGACCTTCATTTGAATGAAGAACCCCTCCACCTCGTGGAGCTAAGCCTGCCTCTCACCGCACTGTTTAGCCTCTTGTTTTAAGGCCTCCACCTCTCCCTCCAAGATGGAGCACCTCTTGTTCAACTGGAGGATCTCAGCCAATGACTCCACAGTGTTCATGGCCTGGGTCTCCACTACCATTTCCTTCCAGCTCCCCTCCTTATTTCCTGTCATGATTTTTAATTCAAAGTCTTGAAACCACTGGTCTCTTTCACCATCTAATGTATGGTGTCATTTTCTTCTGAAAGGACTCCCCAAAAGATTAAGAATGCACAGGTAGCAGGCCACAAGTATCTTAGTTTGAAGTCAATCCCAGGTGAGAAGGGACTCAAGTGCTCACTTTTCTGTGGAGTTGGAGGGTGCCCCGTCAGAGGGTTTTCGGTCTGGCTGGTATCCCAGTGGCCTTTTAGCCCACTGCTAAGCTGGGATGGAGGGCTCCTGGTTTCAAGGCTCCCAGGTGGCCAAGGAACCAGTGGACACATGGGTGTAGTTCTGAGCAGGTTTGGAGGTCTCATAGGCTGAGACCAACTGGAAGCCCAGTGTTTGAGTGCCCCGTGAGGAAGGAAGGATCCATGTCCTAGAGTATGTGGTGAATTCACTGTCCATGTGCTTTCTTGGCCTACCACAGAGCTGTGTGGTTGGTCTCAAGTACCAAGGGCATAAGTTGAGTCCTCTGAGTAGGTGCCTGCTTGCACTAACACAGAACTAAGTTATTGGTCTCCAGGTCCAAAGGCACCTTGTGAGACCTCTCTTCAGATTCCTGCTTGGCACAGAGCACAGAGCTATGTGGTTGGTCTCCAGGACCAAGGGCATATGGTGAGCCCACTGTCAAGGTGCCAGCTTGGTCTAGAAAAAAATGAGTTGCTGGTCTCAGGTCCAAGAGCACATGGTGATCCCTCTTTCCAGGTGCCTACTTGGCTTAGATCAGAGCTGAGTTGTTTGTCTCCAGATCCAAGGGCACATGGTAATCTCTCTGTCCATGTACCTGCTTGGCCCAGCATAGAGCTGAGAAGTTGGTCTTTGGGTCCAAGGGCATGAGGTGAGGCCACTTTCCACATAAATTCTTGGCCGAATGCAGAGCAGTGGAACAGGGCTCCAAGTTCAAAGGCACATGGTGATCACATTTCTGGGTGAGATCTTGGAGATGTACCAAGCTGAGTTGGTAGTCTCCTGATCCAAGGGCACATGGTGAGCCGTCTATCCAGCTTTCTTTTTAGTCCACTGCAGAACTGTTTTATTGGTCTCCAGGCCCAAAGGCACATGGTGAGCCCACTGTCCAGATTCCTTCTTTGCCTAGCAGAGAGTGAGATGTTCATCTTCATTTGCAGGAGCAGATGGAAAGCAGAACCACTGGCAAGGTACCTACTTGAACTAGCACAGATTGGAGTTGTTCTCCAGGTCCAAGGGCACAGGGTGTTCCCACTGTCCAAGTGCTTACTTAGCCTAGTGCAGAGCTATTTTGTTTATGTCCCTGTCCAAGGGCCCATTTGAACCTTTGCCAGGTAGGCCTGCTTGGACTATTACAGAGCTGAGTTGTTGGTCTGCAGTTCCAAAGGCACATGGCAGGCCTGCAGTCCAGTTACTACCTTTTCCAATGCTGAATTGGGATGCAGGGCTCATCATTTCTTGGCATTTGGCAAGCCTGGTGTTCTCTGAACTCACTTGCCTTGTAGTGCTTTGGGCTGGCCAGCTTGTGGTATGAGGCTTCTTGGTCCACCCCACGTCTATGTGACTGGTTCACCTCAAGTCTATGTGACCCAGTGTCAAATGGGTCCACAGGGCTCCCAGTCTGTGTTACCAGTGGGTGCTCTGTTCTGGGGCTGAATTTCTCTATGTTTTTCTGTGTTTGAGGGTTTGTGGTCTGTGGCCTCCTGGTCAGCCAGGTGTCTGGGAGATTAGTTTTTCCCCTGCTGAGCGGGTTCAGACAGTTCGTGGTCTGAGGTCCCATGCTCCAATGACTCCCATTGTTTCTAGTGATGGGGTGGTTCTTTCTCCCAGTACTTACTTGTTTCCTAAAATTCCCTGCCAGATGTCTGGGCATTGTACACATTGTGCACATCAGGGTCACCTGGATGTTCAGGGCATTCATGTGCCCTCTACTGAGCTGGGCTGGAGGGCTTCAGAGTAGTAGTGTGCCCAGTGCCCACTAAGGATGTGGTCTCAGCTTTCCTGCAATGAGCCCGGTTGTGACCCCAGAAGTGTGGGGCCCAAGTGCGTGAGAATCCACAGTATTCTGATTTCCAAATTCTCACTCCCATGTGTCAAATGGACATGTGTGCTTGAGCAGCCAGACCATCCTCACAGTGGAAAGGGTTCCAACAGTTAACAGGTGTGGGTTCATGGACTCTCAGGACCACAGAGTGCCACAGAGGTAGGCACAAACATGAAGGTGGAGTGCAGAGTGTTGTTGAGAGACCCAGGAGATGAGGAGTGGGTAGGGGACTTGCCATGGGCAGTGGCAGCGAATAGGTCAGAGAACACGAGGAATAGCAGGAAGAGCTGTGGCTGAAGCCCCGTCTCTCCCCTCAGTGCAGCCTTGGCTGTTGCCGTGCTTTTATAACAGCCTTGGGGGCATCACAAAGCCTTCCTGTGATGTCACCACCATGACATGGCCAATCATCAGGGCGTTGTCAGGTTGGCTATGTTTGGGTGACCAATCACCGAGCAGTTTGGCTGGCCAATGAGTGATGACTATATCAATGACCCTCATGACGTCATCTCCTGGAAACTATGTTTTAAATGAAAACAAGTGATTTTTTCCTTCAAGATGAAAAATTCATATTTGGGATGTTTTTATAGTGAAGTTCATGATGAGGCTGACTCAACGAGTAGAAACTTAATGTCTTTCCTAGAGTCACCATTCACTAAGACACTGACACTGATATTAATGAAGATATGGGCCATTAGACCCCAGGAACGGTCACACATGTGGGGTAAGTCAGACAACACAACACTAGAGCATATCCTACTCTACACTCATCTAGCAAGCTTAAATATAAATCTAGAAAATGTAGATAAATGTTTGGTACATCTTCCCACAATAAACATAATCCTGGAAAGGATGAAGCTGTGTCACAAGTCATTGCTTGTCAAAAGAACATTCAG
>NW_023251258.1:26700-40654 GCF_002007445.2 Ailuropoda melanoleuca
AAGAATTATAAGCAGTGGGGTGTGAAATTGGCTCTTTTAGAATTCTGGATAAAGAAAGTGTGGTATATATATATAATGGAATATTACTTAGCTGCCAAAAAGAATGAAATCTTGCCATATGCAATGACAGGGATGAATTTAGAGGGTACTGTGCTAAGTGAAACAAGTTAGTGAAAGAGACATAGCATATGATTTCACTCATATGTGGAATTTAGGGAAAAAATGATGAGTGTAGGGGAAGGAAAGAAAAAAAAATAAAATAAGATGAAAACAGAGGGGGAGACAGACCATAAGATACTCTTAATTGTAGGGAACAAACTGAGAGTTTCTGGAGGGGAGCTGGAGGGGGAGTAAGGGTAATTGAGGGATGGGCATTAAGGAGGGTACTTGATGTAATGAGCACTGGATGTTATATGCAACTGATACATCACTAAATTCAAACTCTGAAACTAATTTAAAAAAAAAAAGAGTGTGTTAAGAGAGCTGCCATATTTGTTCCCCACTGGCACACAGGAAGCTCCCATTAGTTACATGTGGAAAGTGTGAGCTCAGATGAAACTGTCTTGTCACTGAGCAAATGCTCAGGGTCTGGAGCTTAGGGGAGAGAAGAGTAGTGAGCAAGGAGGTGCTCTCTGAAGCTGGGGGATAGATGGTTTTCCCCATGAGGACCATGAAGAGAAGAACAGGTAGTCTAGGACTGAACAGCAGCTAAAGGACACACAGGAAAAAGCTGGCAAAGGAAGCTGAAGCAGAAATGAGCAAAGAAGGGAACTGAAAGTAGAATTATCACAGAAGTAAAGAGAGGGGCATCCCCAAGAGTCCAGAGTACCTGCTGCCCCTAGACAGGCTGAGGGAGGCTAACTCCAGCTGGATTGCCTTTGGTTTTCTGTCACTCTCAGACAAATCCAACTCTGTTTTATCGTTTTACCTTCTGATTAATTTTTTGAAATTGAAACATTCTTGACAGACAATATTATTTTAGCTTTAGGTGGACAGTATAGTGACTGGACAAGTTTTTACCATATGCTACACTCACCACAAGTGTAGATACCATCCATCATCAGAGATACTTTTACAATACTATTAACCATATACCCTATGTTGTGCCTTTCAGCTCCATGATTTCTTCATTCCAAAACAGGAAGCCTGTGTCTCCACTCTCAATCACCCATTTCTCCCATGTACCACTCACCTCCCCACTGGCAACCATCACTTTGTTCTCTGTATTTATAGGTCTGATTCTGCTTTTTTGTTTGGTTGTTTATTCATTTGTTTTGCTTTTCAGATTCCACATAGGAACGAAATCCTATGGTATTTGTATTTCTCTTTCTGAACTAGTTCACTACATTGATGCCTTCTGTGTCCATCCGTGTTGTTCCAAATGGTGAGATCTCATCCTTTTTTATGGCTGAGTAATTTTCTATTGTGTATACATACCATACATTCTTATCTATTCCCTTGGGATTTTTTGTAGATAGTAAGAATTTTTTTAAATTTTTCAATCTGGCAAAACAAAAGAAAAATATCACACTATATTAATATCTATGTACAGTGTGGACATTATCAGAGGACTAACATTAGGAAACATTGTTTCTCTTCACCCCATGACAGTACTGCATACACCATAATAACACTTTACATCAGTGTTCCACCAGCAGTCATACAGACATCATGATTTTACATTTCAATATGAGAAAAAATCCACATTTTCCCAGGACTTTCCTTCCTCATAATGGCTGCCTGTTTCCACTCTCACAGAGCAGGCCTCCACACACGCTTTTGGAAACTTAAGCTTTTAAATACTAACAATGGCTATATTTGAAGTCCTATCCATTCCAGAGCCAAAATTAAATGAGGAATTTGCCATCTACAAATAACAAGCAACAGTTTTTTTAATGGGTATGGTGAAGTTTACCCATGGAAATGTGTAAAATATTGCATGAAAGGAAAAATAAATAAACTTGTTGTAAAGCAGACTTATTTACATTATATTATCAGAACACCCACTAAAAATAAAACTGTCATTAAGTTTTACAAATTAATTTTTTATATTCAAATTACACCATTTCCACAAATCTAATAAAAAGAAAATTATTTGAGAAAGGTTGAAAGGCTTTCATGCCACAGCCCCACATGGCTCCACCTGCCAACAGGCCACAGTGATGAAATACCCCATATGCTACCAGAATGCATGAGATATGAATAGGCCATGCTCTCCCCTTATGTCCTATTGCTTGTTACAGAACAGTGAATTCTTTAAGATGAAAAATGATAAAAAATTCAAGGCACAGTGCACTTTAATAACATATAGCATCTGAAATTGTTCAAAGGTCTGAAAACAGTCTTTAAATTCAAGCCTGAAACTTCAAACACATGAAATCTGTTTCCTATGCTCAGTTTCAACATCACTGGAAAAAATACCCATCACTAAACCCTGATACACATTCATAGCCGTTTCATCATCTTCTATCACGGTCAGAGTTTAGGAGGCAAAGCCTGACCCAGAATCCTTGTTCACATTTTCTCCAAGGGCTTCTCCATGCACAGTGGCCATTCTGCTTCTGTCTCCTTCTGTTTGGCACCTGCAGGCATGAGTATCAGGGCTTACCACATGTCTGATAGAGAAATGACACCCACGATGCTATCTGCTTCACTTGTGCCCAGCAGCCCAGAGGTCAGCTCACGCTAATCTGTCCAGGATTTCCTGCTTACTGTACTTCACAACACCCTCAAGACACGGTGAGCGGTGCTGAGGGCCTGGGTCACTGTGATTTCTAGGTTACTGAACGTTTTCTCAGCAGCAAGCTTAATTACATCAGACTTGGTATAAATATCTATGACTTCTGACTCCTGCAACACAGGGAAAGCCAGCAACTGTCTTTCTACAAAGATATTCTAGGCTGTACTGATGGGAGTCTCCTGGTGGATGATGGGATGTTGTGGTGGGTCCCAAATGCAAGAACATTCAGGTTCCACTTCTTGAAGGCAGACTTTGGCAAACCAGACATAAAATGCTGGATGAATGTGAGGATTCCTTTGTGGGTACGTGTACAAAGTGCAGTCCACTGATAGGATCAATAACTGACAATGAGTGGATTTTATTTGTGATCAGTGTATATAGCATGGAAGACATTTGCACCTAGAGCTATATTACCTGAAGGCTTACGTGTTTCTTGGGGATGAAGCTTCCCCGTTCAATCTTATGTGCCTCTAATTCATAAATCTGTGCCAGGGTTGACTTATACCATCTCTGTGGTGTATTTGAAGAACTCTGTAATTTTTAGCATTCCTCCAAAACTTTGTTGTGTCCTCTCCTGCAGTGGAGCTGCTGGAACACTGTTGGCTGCTAAGGCACAGAAGCCTTTCTAACTTGTAATGTAGTACAAGCAAAAAAATACTTTGAAGAGTTGGAAAGAGGTGGTGATCCTTGTGTGATCCCATGAAGTGCATGAAAACCCACATTCTGAGTCTTGTGCTTATCTTTCACCTAGAATTTTTCCCACATGCTGGCTTCCTGGTCCAGGGGCTGCAGCCTGCTGCTACCAAGGAGGAGGAGGACCAGGATTCACAGGTACTTCTGGGCATTTGTCTGGCCAGGTGTGCAGGGGCATCAGGGTGTTGGCTGGACCTCTCTGGAGTGCAAGCTATGGGCTAGGACCCTCTGGGGGTTGTGGGCATAATGCAGGGAGCAGGGGGTATAGGTGGGAACACCTGGTTAGGCAAGCAGGGGGGTGATGGTTAGGCTGAAGTGTAGCCCTTATTCATTCATCTCTGGATGGATACCTGGGTTTTCTCTCTACTTTGGATATCAGATGTCATGCTACAATGAATGTAGGGATGCATGTGTCTTCACACTGAGAGCACCCAGGTAGGTTAGGTGAAGCTGAAGTGGATACAAGCTGGTGTCAAAGGGATCTCTGTGCAGAGGGTCCCCTGGCAGGGTGGCTGGAGTGGAGATGGATCAGGAGCTGAGGTTTTCAGGGGTGCTCTGCAGAGAGGTGCCCTGGCAGGACAGCTGTAGCTGAGGTGGGTGGGCTGGAGTGTCCCAGGGTCCCTGCAGAGGAGACACTTTGGGAGGGTAGCTGTAGCTGAAGGGCATTCAGGATTGGGGGTTCTCTGTGCACATGATCTCCTAGCACGATGCCTGAAGCTCAAGTGGTAGAAAGCTGTTGTGTCCTGGGGCCTTAAGCACTCTGAGTGGCCTGGCAGAGTGTGAGCTGGGGTGTGCTGGGCTTTCCACATCAAGGGTCTCCTTATCAGGATATTTTCAACTGAAGAAGTAGTGACCCAGGAGGTCACATAACTCTCCATTCAGGGGGTGCCGTAGCAATCCGAGTCGTGCAAACCTGAAGTGTTCTGGGGTGAATCAGACTAAGGTGTCACATTGGTGTGACATCTGGAGCTGTAGTGGATGCTGATCGGGGCCACCCAGTGTGTGCTATGCTGGGGTTGCCTCATTGGCACAGCTGGAGTTGAGTGGGTTGGGGGCAAAGGCTCAGCGAGGTAGCAATCTGGCTAGGGTGCTCAGAACCTGCTTTTGTCCATGCTATCAAGGTGGAGGGGAATGGGAACCTTGACACTTGCCAGTATTTCAACAGAGATAAAGATCCAGCACCAAACCCTCCCCACTGGGGCGCTTGAAGGGTGGATCCTTCACATTGTATTTGCTCTTTAAATTGCAGCTTCTTGAGACACTTTGGTGATTCATTTGGTTAAGTGCATAGCTTCTGCTTAGGTCATGATCCAGGAGGATCTTGGGATCGAGTTCCACATTGAGCTCCTTGTTCAGTGGGGAGCCTGCCTCTCCCTCTGTGTGTGGCTCCTCCTGCTTGTGCTTGCTTTCACACTCCCGCTATCTGACAAATAAATAAAAAACCTTAAAAAATAAAAATAAACTGCAGCTTCTTTTCTGTTACCCAGGGCGGACAGATCAGTTTCCAGCCCACAGAACTACCCCTCCCACTGCAGTTGGCAGGATGGTAAGGGTGTATCTGCCATGTGTTGTGCAGAATCTGTTCAGTTGGCCCTCAGTTCTTCTTCAGGGGGATCTGCTCTATAAATAGGTGTAGACTTTATGTGTCCGTGGAGGAAGTGATTCCAATTCTCACCTTAGGTGAGGTGAGTTAAGTCCCCATCTTGGACTCTTATCTTTATAAACTTACTTAAGTCATTTCACTTCTCAGAGGATCCATTTCCTAACTGTAAAATAGACATTTTATTTCCAATACAATAGCCTTACATGGCTAATGTGCCTGGCACACAGTAGGTGCTCATTAAATATTTCTTCCTCCTCTCATCCAACACTGTGCTCTCCAAAACACATATCCTTGACTCAGCAGAGAAACTGCTCCTCCCACTCTCAATGTCTGAAATTTCTGAGCACTGTATGGGAAGACCCACCATGCTCCTTGGCTGGGCACCTCACAAGTCACTCTGACAACTTTACCCTTGTTGCTTGCTTGCCCTCTCTCCACCTACTCAACTGAGATGTCAAAAATCCTGGCTAAAGTCTCCTCTATATATCCTCTTCCCTGGGGGGAGGCTAACATCAGAATCCATCAAGGTTCATGAATACTTATCAGCCAAGGAAAGTACTGAGCCACTGGGCCAGTCCTCCCAGGGGTTTTAGAAATCCCCTCCTCATAGTTGGATTTTGGAGAACTTTTCAGTAGAGGGCCAAGGAGGGTCTTAGTGGTTGAGTAGTGTAGGTTTAACTAGCGTACATCTATGGATTTTGAGGATCACATCCCGAGGAAAGTTTCCATCAATCTGGCACCCAGAGTCAGACATGAAATGGAAAGGAGAGAAGGAATAATAATTGCTTAGTGCCCAGAGTGGATGCTTCACTGTGCCAGGTCATTGTTATAGGACTTTTCTCTGAACATGGTAACAATTCTACAGAGTGGTCAAGCTCTTGTGTGTCCCTATTTTACAGATGAGGAAAGTACATTAGTTGAGCTTACTTAACATGTAGCTGTGTTATAGCATGGTGCATGAAGCAGGTTATAGAGCCTAGTGGGCCTGAGTTCACATCATAGCTCCATCTCCTTCTAGCTGTGTGACATTGAGAAAATTCCTGAACCTCTCTGTTTCCACTTCACCTCATCTACAGCATGGAGACAGCAATACCTGCCTCACTTATTGTGTTTGTAGATTGAAATGACATTACAATCCTAAGACCCCAACCAGTGTTTCTGGTACATGGTAAACACTCAAGAAATATTGTCTGTTCTTACTTTTATTATTATTCATGTTATTGCCAAAACCCCTGACCTGAAAATGAGGGTGTTTTGATACAAACCTAAATCCTTCTGGATCCAAAATGGAAAGAAATAGAACTATATGCATGTTTAGAAACAAAACAGAACTGTCATACTCTTTCCTTCAAGCTTTCTGGCGTCATTTACTAATGCCAGGCATGGTACTGGGTACTGGAAACAGAATAAAGATCATTCTGATGAGGGGATCATAAGCGAGGAAATCAAAGTAAATTTTACTATTTTTCCTTGTTCTTTCATCTTCCCTTCCTGGACATAGCCCTCCCAATGGACCACATTTATTTTTTTTTTTTATGAATGGCCTTGGCTGTAAGACTAGCTTTGGCCAATGGAATGTGAATATGCTTGTTGTAAACAGAGAATTTAAATGGCCAAAATTTGGAGCTGAGGTTACCACAAAGGCTATGAGGTCTGGGGTCAGAAATGGTCCATGCAGAAATAGCTGTGCATAGACACTCTGCTTCTCTTTTCCTTTCTATCAGAGTGGCACCCACCTCAGTGTCTGGCCTTGAGCTCTAGAGGAGTCAGTGTGTGTGAACAAGGTTGAGTAGGATGGGCAGGTCATGCTGACTCTCAGCTCCTTATGGTTCACCACCACTTTCTCAGAACCTTGGAGTCCCCTACCAATCATCTGGAGAATGCAGTGTCTAGTGTGGTGCTGTGGTGACTATAATGCTGACCTGTACATCACAAACATCCTGAAATTCTTCTTTTGTATTCCAATAAACTGTTTATTTAATGCTGACAGATATCCTGAACCTTATGTAAGTGAGGAATCAGCAAAATCTACTCCTGAAACCAATACTATACTATATGTTAACTAACTTGAATTTAAATTTAAAAAGAACCTGTTTTTTAAAAAGAAGTAATTGAGTTATAATTAAAGTATATGGGGGACCCTAAAAATATATGGGGAATCCTTATAAGAAGAGATTAGGACATGGTTACAGAAAAGAAAATATAATGAGAACACACAATGAGAAGGTGACCACATACAAGCCAAAGAGAGAGACCTCAGGAGAAATCAACCCTGTAGACAGCTTCATCTCAGGTTTCTAAGTTTCAGAATTGTGAGAAAATAAATGTCTGTGTTTTAAAAATAAACAAACAAATAAATAATAGATAGGATTAAAATACCAAATTCTATAGCAATTATATAGTCAATAGCCAGAAATCCACTGTGTATTTATTGTACCAAACTAGCATGGTCCAGCCATGAAACTAAGTCAGTGACCACAGAAGTCCTGAAACTCTGCTTAAAGAGCTGAATAATATTGCAGTGTATTTCACACCTTGGGCCACCTGGTGCAAATAGATTTGACCCTGACCTGCATTGATAGATTGTTTCATAATCTCATCAAGCCAGGCTTTTTGATTGGAGAAGAGGTCAGGGCAGGTACCTGTGTCTCATTTCAGGTAGTGGGAAGTTGTCGTGTAAATATTTGTATCAGGTAGTTAGGAGGTTTTTCTATGAAAACAAAAGAAAAACAAAAGGTTAAGGATTGGAACAGACTGTAATCCCAGTTTCTGAATTCTGAAGGCAGCTGGTCGAAATTTCTAGATGTTGGACATGAAGCCACGTTATCTCATGTTCACTAGCTTGGGCTTTGGGAAAAGGGCAGTTTTAGTTCTCAATGATTCCAAGTCACAGAGGCAGGGGAAAAATTGGACAGCTACATGCAAAAGAATGAAACTTGACCACTCTCTCACACCATACACAAAAATAAACTCCAAATGGGTGAAAGACCTGGACATCAGGCAGGAATCCATTAAAATCCTAGAGGAGAACATAGGCAGCAACCTCTTTGACATCGGCCACAGCAACATCTTTCATGACAAATCTCCAAAGGCAAGAGAAGCAAAAGAAAAATGAACTTGTGGGACTTCATCAAGATGAAAAGCTTCTGCACAGCCAAGGAAAAGGTCAAAAAAAACCTAAGAGGCAGCCCACGGAATGGGAGAAGATACTAGCAAATGACACTACAGATAAAGGACTGGTATGCAAGATATACAAAGAACTTCTCAAACTGAATACACAAGAAACAAATAAACAAATCAAAAAATTGTCAGAAGATATGAACAGACACTTTTCCAATGAAGACATACAAATGGCTAACAGACACATGAAAAATGTTCAACATCATTAGCCATCAGGGAAATTCAAATCAAAACCACACTGAGATACCACCTTACACCAATTAGAATGGCAAAAATGGACAAGGTACGAAACAACAAATGTTGGAGAGGATGTGGAGTAAGGCAATCCCTCCTACATTGTTGGTGGGAATGCAAGTTGGTACAGCCACTTTGGAAAAAAGTGTGAAGGTACCTTAAAAAGTTAAAAATTGAGGTACCCAATGATACAGCAATTGCACTACTGGGTATTTACCCCAAAGAGCCGAGATGCCCTTCAACAAATGACTATATTAAGAAGATGTGGTCCATATATACAATGGAATATTACTCAGGCATCAGAAACAATGATTACCCAACATTTGCAGCAACATGGTAGGGACTGTAAGATATTATGCTAAGTGAAATAAGTCAAGCAGAGAAAGATAATTATCATATGGTTTCACTTATTTGTGGAACATAAGAAATAGCAGGAAGTTCGGGAGGAGAAGGAAGGGAAGAGTGAAGAGGGGGTAAAGAGAAAGGGGAATGAACCATGAGATACTATGGACTCTGTGAAACAAACTGAGTGCTTCAGAGGGGAGGGGGGCAGGGTTTTGGGATAGGCCAGGGATAGGTATTAAGGAGGGCACATATTGCATGGTGCACTGGCAGTTATATGCAAATAATGAATCATGGAATACTACATCAACTGAGGATATAATGCATGGTGACTAACATAAGATAATAAAAAAATTATTTAAAAAAATAAAGTTCAGGGGCACCTGGGTGGCACAGCGGTTAAGTGCCTGCCTTCCGCTCAGGGCGTGATCCCAGCGTTGTGGGATCAAGCTCCACATCAGGCTCTTCTGCTATGAGCCTGCTTCTACCTCTCCCACTCCCCCTGCTTGTGTTCCCTCTCTCACTGGCTGTCTGTATCTCTGTTGAATAAATAAATAAAATCTTTAAAAAAAATAAAGTTCAGCTAGAATTCATCTCGTAAACAAAAAAAAAAAAAGGTAAATGTGACCATCGATTGAAGAGCTGTGTTATTTTAGAAATAATTCAACTGAATATGGAAATTAAATGCAAACAGATTAGGATCTACTTTATCTTCTTTTCTTTTCCTTCATTTCTTAGGATAAACCAAATGCCATGAATCCACAACATGGTCTGTATTGTGGTATCTCCTCGGCAGATCTGTAGCACTATGTCCTCATCTCCTTTTGACGCACTTTTAGTGAACATGGAGGTATTCCAAGTATCAATCACTCTTTGAGTTTGCCAAGGCATGGTAGGGCTGTGAGTGTCTCACTCAGTACTTCTATGACTGAACATAGAGTTATCTTGACCTCTCCACACATGGTGATTGTGTCAGGATGATGCAAGCCTAGGAGTTTCTGGCCCAGATCTCTTCACGGACACTTGGATATAAATAACTATCCATCCACAGACATAAAATTTTGAGAGTTCTGGATTCCACATAAAAGCACAGAAATGGGAAAAGGCAAAGACGGTAATAGAAAGGACAGTTTCACTCCCTCCATAGGGAAGAAAGTGTCAAGTGAGCACCCAAGGTCACTGTGGACACAAATGTCAAGCCCAATTACCCATGGAACCTGTGAGTCAGGCCATTTGTGTTATGTTCTTGCTGACCTGCCCAAATATCTGGCTAAATTGACTGGTAAAAAATTTTCTCTGTCAAATTCCAAATGTGACCCCTTCTTCAAATATGAAAACACCAATGCAATGGTACAAGGGTTACAAAACATCAGAGAAACATGACACTCACAAAATAAAATGAAATCCAAGCAAATTACCATAAGGAAATGGAGAGCTAAAAACTACCTGAGAAAGAATTCAGAATATTTACCTAAATGAGAACATAGAAAACAGCTAAACATAATCATTAAACAATAATTGAGCAAAATGATAATTTTGACAGAGATTAAAACCATAAAAAAGAGCCAAATGGAAATTCTAGAACTGAAGAACTCAATGACTGAGCTGAAAAAAATCAATACATCAAAAACTAAGGGTATAGTGTATGGTGATTAACATAAAATAATAAAAATTTTAAAAAAATCAGTGGAGTCTGAACAGACTTAATCTAGCACAAGAAAGAATCAGTGAACTCAAAGATAGATTACTTGAAATTATCCAGTCAGAAGAATGAAAGGAAAATAGACTAAAAAAAAAGAGTTAAAAAAAAAAAAGACTACAGAAATTATGGGATCCCATAAGAAAACCTATACGTTCTTTATGAAAACCCCAGAAAAAGTGTGAAAAGGGAAGGGGGCAGAAAACTTACTTAAGGAGAAACAAAAACCAAAAACCAAAAATTATTTTGTTTCCTATAGTTTAGGGTCTCTTATAGTTTGTCTCCCTCTCTGATTTCATCTTCTTTATTTTTCCCTCCCTTCCCTTATGATCTTCTGTCTTTTTTCTTAAATTCCATTATGAGTGAAATCATATGATAATTGTCTTTTTTGAATGATTTATTTGGCTTTGCTTCACATAGGAGAGGAAGTAGATGGGAGAATGAGGTGTCTGGATGATGGGCACTAAGGAGGGCACTTGATATAATGACCACTGGGTGTTGTAAGCCATTGAGGAATCAGTGAATTCTACCTCAGACACCAAAAAAAATGAAATAAAAATTAAAATAAAGAACACAAAATAAAACAACAAAAATAAACCTGAGGAGGGAAAAAAGGGAAATAATCATGGAGATTCATGTTTAAGGGAGTCAGAATGAATATAAAGAAGGTGGTACTGAGCTCACTGTACTTAGGAATTGAATGAAGCATGAGAGACTATGGACCATGGGAAACAAACTGAGGTCTTCAGAGGGGAGGGGGGTGGCAGAATGGGATAGGCTGGGGATGCGTAGTAAGGAGGGCACGTATTGCATGGTGCACTGGGTGTTATACACAACTAATGAATCATGGAACTTTATATCAGAAACCAGGGATGTATTGTATGGTGACTAACATAATAAAAAAACACATTAAAAAAAAGGAGTTGAAATACCTTAAAAATATTTCTAAAATTTTAAACCATGATTTTATTACCTTTTCCCAAGTAAAATGTGTAATTTTTAAAAATTATTATTATTATTATGTTACGTTAGTCACCATACAGTTCATCATTAGTTTTTGGCATACTGTTCCATGATTCATTGTGTGCATATAACACCCAGTGCTCCATGCAATACGTGCCCTCCTTAACTGTAATTAATTCAGTTCCTGGAAGTCAGGAAAAATACAAGAATATTTAAGCTTTTATCTGTAATGAAATTGCATTGGTAAACATTTTTTAAAAAATATTATTACTTCAAAGTGAGAAATATAATTATTTTCATTATTTAGTCTAATGAATAAAAATTGTTTCATAGTTTATTTTTTTCCAACACAATGGAAAATTTGAAAATACGTCATAACTATAATAAATTTAAAATATCTCTCATACTTTTGATATTTTAGGAATTTCTTATATTTTTTTATTAAACTCATTACAGGCCATTTAATTATTAGATTTGTTGGCAAGTATAATCAAATGTGGGAAATAAATTCATATCTGCAGATATTTAACTACCATGAACATAGCAACAGTTTATAAAATATATGATCTATAAAACTTTAGAGATATAATGATACTGGAACAGAATGAATAAATACATTTGTTTCTTTAACCAGTGAATTGTCCCTTAATACACCTGTGAAAATATCTAAAGAAATTAGTTGAACTCCTTCCCCAACCCTGGTTTAGGTCTATCTTCGGTTACCAGTAACAACCTGCATTGTCCAAGTCTCAATGGACATTCCCAAGTGAATAAAAAAGAAAAAAAACAACCAAACAAGCAAAACAAAACAAAAGCGATAGATTAAATCTCCAGGTAAAGAGGGCATACAATCAGTGTCGCTGCTGCATTTCTTTGAGATATCTAAAACGCCAAGTGTGGAGACGAAAGTAATACGTACATTTGTTTGGAAAATAATCAAGGCCATTTACTCATAAATGGAAACAGGCTAGACAAGAATGCTGTAAAACAACATGGCTCATTGATCCTGGAGAGCGCATTTGTCCTGATGAGCACCGGGTGATGAACTCATGAGACTAATTTGACATTATATNTTACTCATAAATGGAAACAGGCTAGACAAGAATGCTGTAAAACAACATGGCTCATTGATCCTGGAGAGCGCACTTGTCCTGATGAGCACCGGGTGATGAACTCATGAGACTAATTTGACATTATACGTAAATTGTACTGGAATTTTAAAATGACAATATTAAAAAACAACATTGGTAACATGAATTATATTCCTCAGAAGTGAAGATGTTTTTGTGCAAGTGCACGATGTGGTCACATAGGCACTGATCACATTGCATTAACTCCTTTGGTCATATTTACTACAGTTGGATTGAAATTATTCAGAATTTAAGGTGATCACTTCAGCAAATAAGTGATATAGTCTATTAAGTATAGATGATTAGAAATGGAGTTTGAAGCTGAGCGAATGGTTACGCTTTACAGTACTGTTCAGCAGAAATGTAGAATGTAAAAGAGACAAAACATGGTTTTCAAGCTGATTTACAAATGTGCTGTCTGGATGGCAAATGAAATGAGGATCCCAAGGGAGTATGCTTTGGATGTGCTCAGGTGAAAATTAACAAAACAAAACAAACTAACACTTAAGGGCCCAAATCATCAACAAGTTTGTGGGGGACCATTGTCTTTCCTAATTATTTCTTTTTTTCATGAAAGGAGAGTGCTTACATGGCCCACAGGGCAATCTTAAATGTTCTTACTACTCCCTTTTAACCCTACATAGATCCAATCTTTCTAATTAAAACCTAGATTTGCTTGTCTAGGTTTTGTATAAAAATACACATCAGAATACAGGAACCCCTTGTTTTTTAAGTTTCTGTTATGCCAATTTGGTTGTCAAAAGACCTACTTCAATATTGTTCATGCTAACCAAAAGAAATCTGAACACATTTCCACTATTAAAAAAATGTAAAATGTGGGGCGCCTGGGTGGCACAGCGGTTAAGCGTCTGCCTTTGGCTCAGGGCGTGATCCCGGCGTTATGGGGTCGAGCCCCACATCAGGCTCCTCCACTGTGAGCCTGCTTCTTCCTCTCTCACTCCCCCTGCTTGTGTTCCCTCTCTCGCATCTGTCTCTCTCTCTGTCAAATAAGTAAATAAAATCTTTAAAAAAAAATGTAAAATGTGATTCTGACACTCAGTGTGTGCTTGGCAGCAAGCCATCAGGGAGGCCGCAGGTGCACAGAGCACTGAACATGGCACAGACAAGTGGCTTCACCAGGAACAGCATTAAAAATNCATTAAAAATCTCAGCATCCATCCTGCATAGCTTTACCTGTGTGTGTGAGCCCTGTTTATGTGATTTATTTTGTATACCATCAGCAAGATGTGTTGTAAGGTATCAGAAAAGCCTAGGACTGGTTATTTTTTGAGTTGGGTAATGATGAAAATTTTTTCATAAAAATTAATGGTAACTGCTTCTTCACTTCATGCACTTTTAGCTTATGGAAG
>NW_023251258.1:40754-65473 GCF_002007445.2 Ailuropoda melanoleuca
TTTCTCCACATCCTCTCCAACAATTATTGTTTCTTGCCTTGTCAATTTTTGCCATTCTAACTGGCATAAGGGGGTATCTCAGTGTTGTTTTGATGTGAATTTCCCTGATGGCTAAGGATTTTGAACATTTTGTCATGTGTCTGTTAGCCCTTTGTATGTCTTCATAGGAAAAGTGTCTGTTCATATCTTCTGCCCATTTTTTTATTTGTTTATTTGTTTCTTGCTTATTGAGTTTGAGAAGTGCTTTGGAGATCTTGGATACCAGTCTTTTATCTCTAATGTCATTTGCAAATATCATCTACCATTCCATGGGCTGCCTCTTAGTTTTTTTGACTGTTTCCTTGGCTGTGCAGAAGCTTTTTATCTTGATGAAGTCCCACAACTTCATTTTCCCCTTTTTTTCTCTTGCCTTTGGAGATGTGTCATGAAAAGTGTTGCTGTGGCTGATGCCGTAGAGTTTTCTGTCTATACTGTCCTCTAGGAATTTGATGGATTCCTGTCTCACATCGAGGTCTTTCATCCATTTAGAGTTTATCTTTGTGTATGGTGTGAGAGAGTGGTCAAGTTTCATTCTTTTGCATGTGGCTGACCAATTTACCCAGCAACATTTATTGAAGAGACAGTCTTTTTTCCACTGGATGTTTTGTCCTGCTTTATCAAAGATTAGTTCTCCACAAAGCAAGGGTCCATTTATGCATTCTATTCTGTTCCATTGGTCTATGTGTCTGTTTTTGTACCAGTACCATGCTGTCTTTGTGATCACAGCTTTGTAGTATACCTTGAAATCTGACAACGTGATCCCCCAGCTTTGTTTTTCCTTTCCAACAATTCCTTGGCCATTCAGTGCCTTTCTTGGTTCCACACAAATTTAAGGGCTGTTTCTTCCAGCTCTTTGAAAAATGTCATTGCTATTTTGATCAGGATGGCATTGAAAGTGTAGATTGTTCTCAGAAGCATAGCACTTTTCACTATGTTTATTCTTCAGATCCAATGTCTTTCCATCTTTTTGTGTCTTCTTCAAAGTCTTTCAACAGTGATCTGTAGTTTCTAGAATATAGATCTTTTACGTATCTGTTTAAGCTAATTCTGAGATATCATACGATTTTTGGTGTTATTGTAAATGGAATGGATTCCCTAATTTCGCTTTCTTCAGTCTCATTGGTCTTGCATAGCAATGCAACTGATTTCTGAGCATTGATTTTGTATCACATAACATTACTGAATTGCTCTATAACTTCTAGTAGGTTGGAGGTGAAGTCTTTTGGGTTTTCCATATAGAGTATCATGTCATCTGCGAAAAGAGACAGGTTGACTTCTCCTTTACCAATTTGCATACCTTTTATTCCTTTTTGTTGTATGATTGCTGTTGCAACGACTTCTAGTACTATGTTGAACTATAATGGCAAGAGTGGACATCCTTGGCGTGTTCCTGATCTTAAGGGAAAGGCTCTCAGCTTTTCCCTTTGAGAATGATACTTGCTGTAGGCTTTGCATGGATGGGTTTTATGAAATTGAGGAATGTACCCTCTATCCCTACACTCTGAAAGGGTTTTAATCAGGAAAGGATACTGTATTTTGTCAAATGCTTTTTCTGCATCAATTGAGAGTCTCATATGGTCTTGACACTTTTTTTGTTGATATGATCTATCACACTCATCGATTTGCAAATGTTAAACCATGCTTGCATCCCAGGGATGAAGCCCACTTGGTCGTGATGGATAATCCTTTTAATGTATTGTAGGATCCTATTAGCTAGGATCTTGTTGAGAATTTTGGTGTCCAAATTCATCAGGGACATCGGACTGTAATTCTCCTTTCTTTTTTCTTATAATAATATTTTTTTATTATATTCTGTTAGTCCCCATTCAGTACATCCCCGGTTACTGATGCAAAGTTCAGTGATTCATTAGTTGCATATAACACCCTGTGAACCATGCAATACATGCTCTCCTTAATTCCCATCACCAGCCTATTCCATTCACCCACCCCCTCCCCTCTGAAGCCCTCAATTTGTTTCTAAGAGTTTATAGTCTCTCCTTTTTGATGTGGTCTTTGCCTGGTTTGGGTATGAAGGTAATATTTGCCTCATAGAATGAGTTTGGTAGTTTTCCTTTTGTTTCTGAAACAGCTTCAGAAGAATATATATTATTTCTTCTTTTTATGTTTGACAGGATTCCCCGGGGAATCCCTTAGGCCCTGGACTCCTGTTTTGGGGGAGGTTTTTGATCACTGCTTCAATCTCTTCATAATTCATCGGTCTGTTTAAATAAGCAATTTCTTCCTGTTTCAGACTTGGTAGTTTATGGGTTTCCAGCAAGGCGTCCATTTCTTCCAGGTTGTTTAATTTTTTGGCATAAAGCTGTTGATAAAAGTTTCTAATGTTATTTCCTATTTCATTGATTTTGCTTGCAATCTTTCCCCTTTCATTCCTAATTTTATTAATTTGGGTCCTTTCTCTCTTTTCTTCAATAAGTCCAGCCAGTGGCTTATTGTACATACTCATTCTTTCAGAGAACCAACTTCTAGTTCCGTTGATCTGCTCTACAGTGCTCCTGGTTTCTAATCTGTTGATCTCTGCTCTAATCGTGATCACCTGCCTTCTCGTGCCTCGGTTTGGCATGTTCTTCTCTTCCACCTCCAGCTTCTTGAGGTGAGAATATAAAAACAACATTTTAGATTTTTCTTGTCTTTACAGTGAGGCTTGGATCGCTATGTATTTTCCCCTTAGGAGTGCCTTTGCAGTGTCCCATAGGTTTGGGACTGGTGTGTTTTCCTTCTCTTTCGTCTCCAGAAATTGTTTAAACTGATATTTAATTTCCTGGTTTACCCAATCATTCTTTTATTTTTTTGGTGTTGAAAATATTTTTTAAAATATTTTTTTGCTATATTATGTTAGTCACCATACAGTATATACCTGGTTTTGACGTAAACTTCAATGATTCATTAGTTGCGTATAACACCCAGCACACCATGCAATACGTGCCCTACTTACTATACATCACCAGCCTATCCCATTCCCCACTCCCCTCCCGCCGAAGCCCTCAGTTCGTTTCTCAGAGTCCATGGTCTCTCATGCTTCCCTCACCCCTCTGATTACCCCCCTTTTTTTATCCATTTCTTCTCCTACCAATCTTCCTAGTTCTTATGTACCATAGATGAGAGAAACCAATATGATAATTGTCTTTCTCTGCTTGACTTATTTCACTAAGCATTATCTCCTCCAGTGCCATCCATGTTGCAGTAAATGTTGAGAAATCATTCTTTTTGATAGGTGAATAATATTCAATTGTATATATGGACCACAACTTCTTAATCCAGTCATCTGTTGAAGGGCATCTCACTCCTTCCATGATTTAGCAATTGTGGACAGAGCTGCTATGAACATTGTGGTGCATATGGCCCTTCCCTTCACTACTTCTGCACAACCAAGGAAGCAGTCAAAAAAACTAAGAGACAGCCCACGGAATGGGAGAATATATTTGCAAATGATACTATAGACAAAAGACTGGTATCCAAGATCTACAAAGAACTTCTCAACCTCAGTACACGAGAAACAAAAACAAATCATAAAATGGGCAGAAGATATGAATAGACACTTTTCCAATGAAGACATACAAATGGCTAACAGACACATGACTAAATGTTCAAAATCATTAGCCATTAGGGAAATTCAAATCAAAACCACACTAAGATACCACCTTACACCAGGTAGAGTGTCAAAAATTGACAAGGCAATAAAGAACAATTGTTGGAGAGGATGTGGAGAAAGGGAGTCCCTCCTACATTGTTGGTGGGAATGCTAGTTGGTACAGCCACTCTTGAAAACTGTGTGGTGGTCCCTTAAAAAGTTAAAAATTGAGCTACCCTATGATCCAGCCATTGCAATCCTGGGTATTTACCCAATCATTCTTGGGCACGATGGTTTTAATTTCCAAGTGTTTGATTTTCTTCCACTTTATTCCTTGTGATTGAGTTCCAGTTACAAAACATTGTAGTCTGAGAATATGCATGGAGTAATCTCAGTCTTTTGGTATCAGTTAAGACCTATTTTGTGACCCAGTATATATTCTACTCTGGAGAACGTTCCATATGCACTGGAAAAGAATGAGTATTCTGTTGTTCTGCTGTGTGGTGTTTTATATATATCCATGAGGTCCGTATGGTCCACTATGTGAGCCAAAGCTCTTGTTCATTGTTGATTTTCTCCTTAGGTGATATGTCTATTACTGAGAGTGGAGTGTTGAGGCCCCCTACTCTTAACATATTATTATCTATATGTCCCTTTATTCTGGTAAAGAGTTGGCTTGTGTATCTATCTGCTCCCCTGTTGGGGGCATAGATATTTATAATTGTCATATCCACTTGTTGGATACATCCCTTAAGAATAATATAGTGTCCTTCTGTATCACTAACTACAGACCATAGTTTAAAATCCAATCTGTCTGATATGAGAAGCTACTCCAGCTTTCTTTTGAGGTCCATTGGCATGAAAGATGGCTTTCCATCCCTTCACTTTTAGTCTGAATATGTCTTTACGTTCAAAATGAATCTCTTGCAGATAGTAAATGGATGGGTCATGTCTTTTAATCCAATAAGCAATCCGGTGGCATTTTATGAGAGCATTTAGGCCATTCACATTGCAAGTGATTATTCAGAAATATGTTTTTAATGATGTCATGTTTCCTGTGAAGTCTTTGTTTCTATATATTGTAAATTTCTCTTCTGTATCACTCTTGGGGCCCTTTTACTTTTGTAGAACACCCTTAATATCTCATGTAGGACTGGTTTGGTGTTTAGGAATTTGGTCAATTTCTGTCTGTCCTGGAAGTTCCTTATCTCTCCATCAACTCTGAATGACAGCCTTGCTGGATAAAGGATCCTTGGCTGCATGTCTTTATTGGATAGAGCTTTGAAAATACCCTGCCAACACTTCCTAGCCTCCCACGTCTCTGTAGACAGGTCTGACTTATTCTGATATTTTCCCCTCTATATGTAAGGATTTTCTTTCCCTTGGCCATTTTCAATACTGTATTCTTGGATCTAATATTTGTGAATTCCACTATGATATTTTCTGATGTAGGTCTGTGGTTATTGACCCAGGGAGGGGTCCTCTCTGCCTTTTGGACATGAATGCTTGTTTCCTTTGCTAGATTAGGGAAGTTTTCATCTATAATTTGTTCAAATATCTCTTCTAGACCTCTCTCTTTCTCCATCCCTTCGGGGATGCTGATGATTCTGACATTGGAACGTTTCATTGAGTCAGTAATCTCCCGTAATCTACTTTCTTGAGATTGGTCTTTTTTTTTTTATAATTAATTTTATTTTATTATATTATGTTAATCACCATACAGTACATCCCCTGATTCTGATGTAAAGTTTGATGCTTCATTAGTTGCGTATAACACAAGTTTCTGTTTTAACTTTGTCTTCTACCATCCCATCCTCCAGTTCACTAATGCGTTCTTCTGCCTCATTTACCCTTGAAGTAAGAATGTCTAGTTTAGACAGGAATTGATTAATAGCATTTTTTAATTTATGCCAGATTTGCTCTCATTTCCACCCTTAGAGATTCTATATTCTTTTTAATATTTTCATTAATATTTTTTTCAAGCCTACACATCATCTTGACCATTGTTATTCTGAACTCCATTACTGACAATTTGGTTACATCCCTATCCAACATTTCTGTGGCAGAGGCCACAGTCTCTCTCTCCTTTCTTTGCTGAAGGTTTCTTCTCATCATTCTGACGAGAAGACCTTGTGGGGATGCCCATAGCCCAAATTATTGACCAGGAGGCAGACAGCATGCACTTGTTTTATAGGGACCTTAGGGATGTGGGCTTCTTAGTTTTTCAGCCTGCCTTCCAGGAGAGTGGACTGCCCCACTGATACTCACGCAACCCTGTTTGTGTAGAGTCACCCTGTCCCCTGCGAGGACAGATGGGCACATTGAGAGTTGGTATTTCTGGGCTTTCGTTCTCTGGCGGCTCTCCCTGGTGGTTTTCTGTGAATCTTCTGAGAGTCAGTTCAGCGGTGGCCATATCCTAGCCTCTGTCTCAGAGCAGAGAGATCTCAGTCCACTGTCCACTGAGCTCTCTTGGCCACTTTAGCTCTGTTTCTGTTGATACTGCTAAAAAACCTGCAGCATCCCGTGTTGTCCGTCCCACAGCCACTCTCCCAGCCCTAACGTCCAGGGCTGGCACATCTTTGTTCTTTGTGCTTTTAACACTGCCAGCCACTTCCTCTTCCCACAGGCACTCCTGAGCTCCCTGTTTCAGTCTGGTTCCCACGCGCTCAGGAGCTCCAGTTTTCAGTCTGGTCACGTGCACGCTCCCAAACTCCAGGCATTGGTCCGGTTCCAGTGAGTGCCCCCGAGCTCCAGTTTTCAGTTTGGATGCGCATGCGCTCCTGAGCTCCCAGTTTTAGTCCAGTTCTGGTGATTGCTCCAGAGCTCCATTTTTCAGTCTGGTTGCACGTGTGTTCCCAGGCTCACGGTCTCGATCCACTTTCACGTGGATGCCGGTCCAGGAGTCTGGCCAGCTTCCCAGTGGAAGTGGCTACTACTTCCTGGTCCCTGAGCACAGCAGCTCTCACCCCCTTCAATTTATCTCCAATATCTGTGTGTGGATTCACAGCTTCCTGGTTCATACCTCAATACTCAGCGCTGGAGATGTTCGTTTGTAGAGATCCAGATATATCTCCCTGCACCTCAGGCTGATTTCATGGGTGTTCAGGATGCTCTGGTAGATATCCACCTTGACTCAGGAAACCAGCTGAAAAAGGGTTCCCCTACTCCTCTGCCATCTTTTTCCCTCCTCTGTTGAAAAAAATTTAAGTATTATATTTTTTTCAGTTCTAATTGCTAAATTCTTCTTTATATCTTTCTTTCTGTCCAGGGACTTACTTTCATTTGTTGCAAGCACAGTTGCAATTGCTTGCTGAAACATTTTTTATGGTTCCATTCAAATCCATTGGGAAACCCAACATCCAAGTCATCATTGGTTTTGGGGGACTTTGGATTCTGCAGCATGTTCAAGGTGACATTTCTCTGAACTTTAGCATGATGAAAGCTCTTAATTATTCATCTTTCATAATTAAGGTGTTATGTCATAGACCCAGGATCTTCTTCAATCTGGTGTGTCAGCTGGTTGTGGGTCTATAAGCATATGGTTAGTAACAGCAGCCCCAGTTATGGGCCCAAACTAGAAGGAGTGAACTGAATGTGGCTAGCAAAGCTGGGAAGATACATGGCAACCTGTGTGCAATGTCACATCTTTGTGGCTTTCTTCCCTGCAGGCAGAGATGAGGGCACATGGTAGCTAAAAACATACTGTTTGCTGAATTCATCTCTGTGGATGGATAGATAAGGAATTTGTAAATACCAAAAGTCTAATTTGGTGTGGGAACTTTCCAGGAAAAGTGTGTTCTCTGTATTGGCTCCATTTGAGAAGTTTAGTTTACGAAGGAAGTAGAAGGATGGGCTGACTGGGATGGCTGGCATTGATGTTGGGCTTGCTCAAAACTTAAGTCAAGGTGGTGCCTCTTACTAGTGTCCTCATCCTAGATATCATCCCACCAGGATCTGCCAAGAGATCCTAGGCCACATAGAGGGGGTGAGCCCTGAGCTGATGTGCTGACTTGTGTGAAGCAAGACACAGTTTCTCCTCCCTACGCATTTTTGCAAATGCTAGATTGGAAATGACCTTCACTCTCATCCCTACCACCACAGTGTAGTTAAAAAGGTAGAATTGACTGGTGGTCAGCCCACCTGGAAGCCCCCAAAGCCAGTCTTCCATCACTCAGCATCAATCTGGGGCAGGTGTGCAGTTTCTCAAATTAACCTTGGCACTCCCTAGGGGAAGAAAACCACTCACAAATGACTAGAGGACCAGGGGTCTCATGAAGGATTCTCCATTTAGACATACACCCAGCATCATTCCCAGTCCTGGTCCAGCCTTCTCTGGGCGGCAATCTTCAGGTTCTTGATTTCTGACTGGTAATCCCTTGTTATGTTTAGAAAAAGCCAGTCTGGAGAACCCACATCCCACAGAACTGTTGGAGTAAGTTGACTTTTCAGATCACCCCAAAAGGACAAGTTGAAGGAATATATTTGTATCCCCCAAAGTATGAATTATGCATTTCAAACCAACTCTGTTTCAACATGTCTCTCTACAGTCCATCATGTCTGGCCCCACAGATGGGGGAGTCCATTCATTCAGGGAAAGAAAATATCTGCTTGGGAAAGTCTTTTGCGAAAATTAAACCTGACCCTTTCCTTCAAGGTGTGGTTTCCTGAAGTGGAAGTGATATCCTTAAGCCACACTCTCAAAGTCAGGCATTTCAATTCCACATGGGAAAACTGAAGACAATTTCACCTTGTTCATGCCGTGTCCCTCAATGTGGCAGCAGTGGGAGGACCCAGCTGCAGGGCGGTGAGTTGGAGGGGGGATTCAGGTGCAGCTGCAGCCATGCCCTAGGAAGACACACATGAAACTAATGATTTTTTTAAAACATTTTATTTATTTATTTGACAAAGATATAGACAGCCAGTGAGAGACGGAGGCCAGGATCATGCCCTGAGCTGAAGGCAGATGCTCAACCGCTGTGCCACCCAGGCGCCCCTGAATTTTTTAATTTTTTTTAATTATATTATGTTAGTCACCATAGAGTACATCCCTGGTTTCTGATGTAAAGTTCGATGATTCATTAGTTGTGTATAAAACCCAGTGCACCATGCAATATGTGCCCTCCTTACTACCCATCACCAGTCTAACCCATTCCCCCACCATCTCCCCTCTGAAGCCTTCAGTTTGTTTCTCAGAGTCCGTAGACTCTCATGCTTCATTCCCCCTTCTGATTACCCCCTTTTCTTTATCCCTTTTTTCTGTTACTGATCTTCCTAGTTCTTATGTTCCATAGATGAGAGAAATCATATGATAATTGTCTTTCTCTGCTTGACTTATTTTCACCTAGCATTATCTCCTACAGTGCAGACCATGTTACACCAAATGTTGAGAAATCGTTCTTTCTGATAGCTGAGAAATATTCCATTGTATATATGGACCACAGCTCTTAATCCAGTCATCTCTTGAAGGGCATTTTGGTTCCTTCCACAATTTAGCTATTGTGGACAATGTTCCTATGAACATTGGGGTGCATATGGCCTTAATCTTCACTATGTCTGTATCTGTCAGGTAAATACCCAGTAGTGCAATGGCTGGGTCATAGGGTAGATCAATTTTTAACATTTTAAGGGACCTCCACACTGTTTTCCAGAGTGCATGTGCCAATTTGCATTCCCACCAATAATGTAGGAGGGATCCCCTTTCTCCACATCCTCCCCAGCAATTGTTGTTTCTTGCCTTGTCAATTTTTGCCATTCTAACTGGACTAAGGTAGTATCTTAGTGTGTTTTAGATTTGAATTTCCCTGATGGCTAATGATGTTGAACATTTTGTCATGTGTCTGTTAGCCATTTGTATGTCCTCATTGGAAAAGTGTCTGTTCATATCTTCTGCCCATTTTATGATTTGTTTATTTGTTTCTCGCATATTGAGTTTGAAAAGTTCTTTGTAGATCTTGGATGCCAATCTTTTATCTGTAGTATCATTTGCAAATATATTCTCCCATTCTGTGGGCTGCCTCTTAGTTTTTTTGACTGTTTCCTTGGCTGTGCAGAAGCTTTTTATCTTGATGAAGTCCCACAAGTTCATTTTATCTTTTGTTTCTCTTGCCTTTGGAGATGTGTCATGAAAAAGGTTACTTTGGCTGATATCGTAGAGGTTGTTGCCTATGTTGTCCTCTAGGATTTTGATGGATTCCTGCCTCACTTCGAAGTCTTTTGTCCATTTGGAGTTTATCTTTGTGTATGGTGTGAGAGAATGGTCAAGTTTCATTCTTTTGCATGTAGTTGTCCAATTTTCCCAGCAACATTTATTGAAGAGACTATCTTTTTTCCACCAGTTGTTTTTTCCTGCTTTATCAAAGATTAGTTGTCCTAAGCGTCGAGGGTCCATTTCTGGGTTCTCTACTCTGTTCCATTGTTCTATGTGTCCTTTTTGTGCCAGTACCATGCTGTCTTTGTAAAAGAGACACATGATTAAACCTGTTTAGTTGGATTTTATGAAACTATTCTGAACACACACAAATTCGGCCTGTGATGTAAGAAAATATATCTGGAACACAAAGAAGGAAACAAACCATATGAGACCCTCGTCCCTGGGAAGCAAACTGAGGAATGTGGAAAGGAATTTTGGTTGGTGGATGGGGAACTAGGTGATGGGCATTAAAGCGAGCATGTAATATCATGAGCACTGGTTGGTATACTGAGCTGATGAATCCTTTAACATTATGTCAAAAACCAATGATGTACTATATAATCTACAAACAGAAAAACGACTGCTTTTTGCAAGGTAGGAGGTGGCAAATATTGAATCTGTGGAGAAATATAGGAAGATAAATGAAGGGGGAGAAAGTCTCCATAAGCTGGCTACCAGCAAGTGATATTACACCAGAGCACAAAGTCAGAACCCTTTAAAAATCTGCTCCAGTGAGAGACATCCCTTTCTGAACTGGGCACAGGGAATGAATAGGGTGGAATTGGAGGTGGGTTATTGTGGTCTCAGAATCCCAGGAGCACAGAAAGATCAGGAGTGCCTGATTGGATAGAGTGCCCAAGAAGAGGAACAGGTAACCTTGTTATGGTCAGTGAGCCCAGAAGGGACTCTTAGCTGTGGTCACCATAAACCATAGCCAGGTTGGTAGGGAGACCTCTCTTCACCTGAGAACCCTGAAAACAACTGGAACATGTGGGTTGGTTGCCATCTCCTGGCAGGGTTGAAGAGGCTCAGCCCACAATCAGGCCTGGGGATGAAGTGCACAGCATAGGGAATATGGTCAATAGTCTGGTAATAGTGTCTCTGGTGATGGATGGTAACTGCACATGCGGTCAGCATAGCAGGTAAGGTAAAAATTGTACAATCACTATACTGTCCACCTGAAAGTAACATGATAATGCATGCCAACTATGTTTCAATTTAAAAAAAAAGAGTCAGAAAGAATATAAATAACATGGAATTGGGTTTTTCTGAGAGTGAGGGAAAACCCAAATGCAATAATCAGGAAGTAGCCTCACTCAACCTGTCTAGGGGGAGCACGTACCTCTGGACTCTTGGGGACACCCTGCTCTTCACTGCTGTGACAGTTTTACTTTGTTACCTTCATTGATGTTCCTCTATTTCAGCTTCCTTTGCCAGATTTTTCCTGTGTGCTCCTTTGGGTGGTGTTCAGTCCTCCATGCTCTTCTCTTCATGGTCCTCACAGGGAAGCCCATCTAACCCCTGGCTTCAGAAATAACCTCTCTGCTCCTACTCTTCTCTCCCTTGAGATCCAGACCCTATGTATCTGCTCCGTGATGAGACAGCTCCATCTGGCAGCTCATTCTTTCAACAAGTAACTAATGGGAGCTTCCTGTGTGCCAGTGGGGAACAAGTACAGAAGGTTCCTGAACACGTTTTTTTAAATTAGTTTTAGGGGTAGATTTTAGTGATGCCTCCATTGCATAGAATAATTAGTGCTTATTCCATCAAGTGCCCTCCTTAAGGTCCATCCCCCAACTATCCCATGGCCCCACTTACCCACCCTCCAGCAACCCTCAATTTTTTCTACTTTAGAGTCCCTTATGGTTTGCCTCCCTCTCCATTTTTATCTTATTTTATATTTCCTTCCCCTATGTTCATCGGTTTTATTTCTTAAATTCCATATATGAGAGAAATCATATGGTATTTGTCTTTCTCTGTCTAACTAATTTCAATTAGCATAATACCCTCTAGTGCTATCCATATCATTGCAAATGGCAAGATTTTGTTTTTCTTGGTGGCTAGGTAATATTCCATTGTATATATATAACAAACCTTCTTTATCCAAACTTTTAAAAGATCTGTATTTGCATCCAGCTGCTTATAATATGTTGCAGTAGCATCCTCAAGCAGAGTCCCTCTCCTCCGCTGTATCTTCATCTATATCACCCCAGATTCACGTCTCCAACCTCTAACCTTCCAAATGGTGCTCCCTTTTCTATTTGTAGACTAACAGCATCTATATTCTCAGATCTCTGATTGATCTCTTGGGTGTTAAGAATGGTTTGATAAGTACGTAGTTGTATTTGAGGGAGGAGACAAACTTAACTCCTCCCCCCAGTACTTTCTGATTGGATGTTGGACACGAGGACTGTGAACCTGCTAACAGGCTGGATTCTGTTTTCACCCTTCAATGAGAGCGAATGTTGTTCTGGCAACAGGTTATGACTTGTGACACAGCTTCCTCCTTTCCAGGTTTATGTTTATTGTGGAAAGAGGTACCAAATATATATCTACCATTTTCTACACTTCTATTTAAGCTTTGATGGATAACTTGAGAGTAGCATTTGCTCTAGTGCCATGTTGTCCAACTTACCCCATAAGTGTGACCTTTCATGGGGTCTAATGGCCCATGTCTTCATTAATATCAGTGCCAGCGTTTTAGTGAATTGTGACTTTGAGTAAAACATTTAGATTTCTACTGGTTGAGTTTTGGCCTCACCATGAACTTCACTATAAATACATCCCAAATATTTCATCCTGAGGGAAAGTTCACCTGCTTTCCTTTAAAACATGGTTTCCAGGCAATGATGTCAGAAGGGTTACTGAGAAATCCATTGGCCATTGGCCAGCTGAGCTGCCTGGTGATTGGCCACCAGAATGAGGCCAATGTGACAAATCCCTGATGACTGGCCAGGGCATGGTGGTGACATCACAAGAAGGCATTGTGATGCCTCAGGGCTGTTATAAAAGCACGGCNTTGCTCAGGGCTGTTATAAAAACACGGCAACATCCCAGGCTGCACTGAGAAAGAGATATGGCACTTTAGTCACATCTCTTCCTGCTATTCCTCATGTTCTCTGTCCCGTTCTCTGCCCCTCTCTGTGGCAAGCCCCCTGCCCACTCCTCCTGCCCCTGGACTCTGGCCAACACTCTGCACACCACCTTTATCTTTGCATCTGTCTTTGTGCCCCTGAGTGGTCCTGAGAGTCCTCAAACCTGTACCTGATGACTCCTGGATCCATTTCCCACTGTGAGGATGGCCTGGCTGTTCAGGTACACATTCCCATTTGGTATGTGGGAGTGGGACACTGGGAATCAGAGTGCTGTGGATTCCCAGCCAGCTGGGCCCCACACCTCTGGGGTCACAACTGATCTCAGCACAGGAAAGCTGAGTCCACGTCCTGAAGGAGCACTGAGCACCCTATAACTCAGAAGCCCTCCATCCCAGCTCAGCACAGGAAACATGAATGTCCTGAACATCCAGCTGACCCAGATGTGCACAATGTGTACAATGCCTCCAGACACCTGGAAGAGAGGAAATTTTANTGAAACAAGTAAGTACTGGGAGAAGGCATCACATCACTTGACACAGTGGGAGTCCTTGGAACACAGGCCTTCAGACCATGAGCTGTCTGAACCAGCTAAGCAGTGGACAAACTAATCCCCCAGACACCAGGTTGACCAGGAGGCAACACATCACAATCCCTTGAACACAACAGAACACAGAGAAATTCAGTTCCCAGAACACAGCACCCATCAGGAGCCCACAATCTGGGAGCCTCGGACCCATTTGAAAATGGGCAGATTGTGTACACAGACCCTGGAAAGAACATGAGCCCACATACCACAAATTGGCCAGCACAGTGCATCACAATACATGTGTGTCCAGAGAACACCAGGCTTGCCATGTGCTGAGATACCATGAGTCCTGCAGCCAAGCTCAGCATTGGGAAAGGTACTCACCTGGACAGAAACTTCACCAAGTGTCCTTGAACCACAAGACCAACAATCAGATCTCTGTTAGGCCAAGCAAGAACCTTGACAATCAGCTCACCATGTGCCCTTGGACCGGGAGACCAACATAGTAGCTCTGTGCTAGGCCAAGATGGCATCTGGGCAGCAGGCTCACCATGTGACCCTGGACATGGAGGTCTCCATGTCTCCATCAACATAGTTCTGCTCTAGGCCAAGCAGGCATTTGGACAGTGGCTTCACCATGTGGCTTTGATCCTGGGAACAAACAACCCAGCGTTGTGCTAGGCCAAGCATGTACCTGGACAGCAAGCTCACCATGCACCCTTAGACCTTGAAACCAGCAAAATTAGCTCTGGACAAGCAGACATGTTGATAGCGGGCTCAACATGTGCCCTTCATCCTGGAGACCAAGAACACAGCTCTGTGCTTGTGCAAGTAGGCTCCTCTACAGTGGGCCTCACCACATAGCCTTAGACATGGATCCATCCTTCCCCCCAAGCACAGAGCACTCAAAACTGGGCTTGCCCTTGTTCTCAGGCTATGAGTTGTCCAAAATTGCTCAGCATTACACCCATATTTCCCCTGGACCCATGGCCACCTGGAAGCCTTCAAACCAGAAGCCCTCCATCCCAGCTTAACACTTGGCTAAATACCAATGAGAGACCAGCCTGACCAAAACCCTCTCACCTCAAACCCTGCAGAGATGTGAGCATTTGAGTCACTTCTCACCTGGGACTGACTTCTGCCAGAGGTCCTCGTGGACTGCTCTCTGGGCATTATTCATTTTGGGGGGAGTTATCCTTCCAAGAAGAAAACAACACCATGTCCTAGAAGATGAAACAGACTAGTGCTTTGAAGACTTTGTATTAAAACTCAGGGCTGGAAATGAGGAAGGCGGCTGGGAGGATGTTGTAAAGGAGACCCAGGCCCTGAGCATTATGGAGTCATTGGCTGAGATTCTCCAGTTGAACAAGAGTTGCTCCAGCCTGGAGGGAGAGGTAGAGGCCTTAAAACAAGAGGCCAGGCAGTGCAGTGAGAGGCAGGCTCAGCTCCATGATGTGGTGAGGTTCTTCATTCAAATGAAGGTCCTCCTAGATGTTTCTGCCTTCCACGCAGTGTCCGAAGGGTGACGTCTGAGCACCCATGATATAGAAGAGAAACTGCGAAAAGTGTGGTCATCTCCAGGAGTGGGGTTGAGGTATGAATTTGAATAGTATGTTGAATAAATAATTTAAAATGATATTTTCTATAAGAGTAATTTTTGAGAAACAACTCCTTGGTGATTGTAGTGTGCATCCTGTCTAGGAGACACTACTGCCCCTTATGAGTCATTATATTCTCCTGATGCTGGAGTCTCCACGGCTATGAGAATGAAACATGCAGTGAAACATGCAGAGCTGACAATGAGCATAACCTGCCTGTCCCCATCAACACTTTCAGAAATACTTATCTCGACAACCCAAGCACAGCTGCTGAGGTTGGCACCATTCTGATTGGAAGGAAAAGAGAAGCAGTATGTCAATACACAGGTATTTCTGATATCTTAAATTTCCATCCTCTGGGATAAAGGTACAGGAGATTTCTTGCTAGGTTGTAGGGTTTATGTTTCACTTTTGCTGAAGCTATTGAACCTATCAACTTACCAGAGTGCCTGCTCCATTTACATTCCCACCAGCAGTGTAGGAGAGCTGACTCTTTCCCATATTTGATGTTTTTACCATGTGTTATAATAACCAGCTGTGCTAACAGGTGGGTAGTAGTGATAACTCTCAGGTTTTCATTTGCATTTCCCTTGTGGCTAGTGATTTTGAACATTTTACTCTTGTGCTTATTTGCTATTTACACATTCTTTTTCATGTAATGTCTGTCCCTGTAGTTTTATCCATATTGTTTGGATAGTTCGTTTTTTTTCCTGTTGAGTGTTGAGAGTTCTTTCCTTATGCTAGGTAGAAGTTCTTTGCCAGATATGTGGTTTGCAAATAGGTTGTCCTACTCTATAGCTTGTCCATTCACGTTCCTAATAGAAGCAAAAGTTCTTAGTCGAGTGAAAGTTTACATTTCAGTAAAATCTTGTTTATCAAGTGTTTCTTTTGTGCAGTTTGCTTTTGGTTTTATGGTTAAGAACCTACCAATCTCTAGGCCCTGAAGATCTTCTGCTGTGCTTTCTTTGAAAAAGTTTTGTACTGTTAGGATTTACTTTGAATCAAAGCTGTCATAAATCGTGTTCTCATTTATATAAGGGGAGAAGTTTAGGTGTAGGCATTTTTGTTTGGTTTCTATGCCAATGGATATCCAATGGCTCTGACACATTTTGTTGAAAAGAGCATCCTTCTCACTAAGTGTATTATTCACCTTTGTAAAAAAATCTATGAGTCAGAGTGGCATAGGTCTAGTTCTGGATCCTCTCTTCTCCTCTATTGATCATTTCTTCCACCAACACCACAATTTCACATGGAATATACGGATTCCTCCTATTTCATTCCTTTTATTTTTTTTAAAATTTTTTAAAATTTAAATTCAAGTTAGTTAATGCATAATGTATTATTACCGTCAGGGGTAGCAATTAATGATTCCTCAGCTTCACATTACACCCATTGTGTATATATATTTCTTTTTCAATTTAATTTAATTTAATTTTTTGTAAAGTTCAATGATTCATTAGTTGCGTATAACACCCAGTGCACCATGCAATATGTGCCCTCCTTACTACCCGTATTTTTTTATCCATCATCTCTCGATCATCACCTGCATATTTTGGCAACTGTGGACTTTGCTGCTATAAACATTGGGGTGTAGCTCTCCAGTGAAATAATTAGATTTGTGTACTTTGGATACATATCTAGTAGCGCAACTGCAGGTTGTAAGGTAGTTCTATTTTTGACTTTTTGAGGAATCTCTATACTGTATTCCAGAGTGGTTGCACCAGTGTTCATTCCCACCAATAGGATAAGGGTGTTCCCCTTTCTCTGCATCAACACCGACATCTGTTCTTTCCTGACTTGTTATATTTAGCCACTCTGATGGGTTTGATGTGGTATCTCACTGTGGATTTGATTTGGATTTCCTTCATGATAATTGATGTGGAACATTTATTCATGTGTCTGATAGCCATTTGTATCACTTCCCTGGAAAAAGATCTGTTCATGACTTCTCCCCATTTCTTGATTGGATTATTTGGTTTTTCTAGGTGTTCAATTTGATAAGCTCTTCATAGATTTTGGATACTAGTCCATTATCTGATAAGTCATTTGCAAATATCTGCTCCCATTCCATGGGTTGCCTTTTAGTTATGTTGACTGTTTCCTTGGCTGTGCAAAAGCTTTTTATTCCAATGAAATTACAATAGTTCATTTTTGGTTTTGTTTCTCTCGCTTTGGAGACACTGTCTAGCAAGAGGTTCTTGTGAGTGAGTCTATAGTGACTGTTACCTGTGTTCTCCTCTAGGATTTAGATGGATTCCTGTCTCACATTTAGGTCTTCTATCCATTTTCCATTTATCTCTGTGTATGGTGTATGAGAATGATACAGTTTTGTTCTTCTGCACATGGCTGTTCAGTTTTCCCAACACCACGTATTAAAGAGACTGTCTTTTTTCCATTCAATATTCTTTCCTGCTTTGTTGAACATTAGTTGAGTATCGAATTTAGTGTACATTTTTGGGTTTTCTATTCTGTTTCATGGATCGATGTGTCTGTTTTTGTGTGAGTGATTATAGCTTTGTAATACAGCTTGAAGTCTGGAATTGTGATGCCTCCAGTTTGATTTTCTTTTTCAACATTACTCTGGTTATTTGGGGTCTTTTCTAGTTCCATACAAGTTTATGAATGTTGCTTCCAGCTCTGTGATACCTGCTAATGGTATTTTGAAGGGGATTGCATTGAATGTCTAGAATGCTTTGGGTAATATAGACATTTTAATAATATTTTATCTTCCAATCCATGAGCATGGAAATGTTTTCCATCTCATTGTGTCTTCCTCAATTTCTTTCATAAGTGTTCCACAGTTTTCAGAGTACACCCCTTGAACTCTTCAGTTAGATGTATGCCTCAGTATCTTATACTTTTTGGAATAATTGTAAATGGGATTGATTCCTTGAAATCTCCTAATGCTGCTTCATTGTTAGTGTATAGAAATGAAACTGAATTCTGTACATTGATTTTATAACCTGTGACTTTGCTGGATTCCCATATCATTTCTAGCAATTTTTGGCGGAGTCTTTCAATATTCTACACACAGTATCATGTCATCTGGGAAGAATGAAAGTTTATTTTCTCCTTTGCTCTTTCAGATGCCTTTTTTTTATTTATTTTTTATTTTTTATTTTTTCTATTTTTTTATTTATTTATTTATTTTGTCTGCTGAGGCTAGCACTTCCCGTACCATGTCCAACAACAGTGGTGAGAGTGGACATCCTGGTCATATTCCTGACCTTACAGAAAAGCTCTAATCTTTTCCTCGTTGAGGATAATATTCGCTCTTGGCCTTTCATATGTGGCTTTCAGGATATTGAGGTATGCTCCTTCTATCCCTATATGGTGGAGGGATCATTTCAAGAAAAGATGCTTTATTTTTTCATATGCTTTTTTGGTATCTATTGAGATGGAGTCACTTGGGTTCCAGAGTGCTGGCTGGTCAACTGGGCAGGAGCTGGCAGCACGGGACTTATTAATACCTAGGATGGCCCACCCCTGGAAGGCCCACCCCCAGTCATTTTGACAGCCTCCTGTGCTAGCCCTGCCTTCAGTGGGTCACACCATTGTCACAAAAAGTCTGCAGGAAGACATTGGCAACACTTGAGCCAAGAGCTGACCTTGGGCAGAAGGAAATGCCCCAGGCCCTGTCCTCTTGATGCAATGTGCCTTTCCCAGTACCACAAGTTTCCCTCCAGGATTACAGCCCTGATATCGTGAGGTTTTTTGGAGAGTCTGGAGACTGTGTCTAGGAACATACCTGGTAAAGGTCCTTTCACGATTGCTTCAGATTGTGTCATGGGGGTGTGGAACTCAAGTTACCTTTGGCCACCTAAGATGAGCCTCCTAATTAAGTTCCCTTCTATCGCATTACATTGTTTTCTCTCTTTCTTTTCATTGTTTATGTTTATTAATTAATAATTTAATTATTTTTGTTTATTTTATTTTATTTTTAAGTGTTTTTTAATTATATTAGNATTATGTTAGTCACCATACAGTACATCCCTGGTTTCTGATGTAAAGTTCAATGATTCATTAGTTGCGTATAACACCCAGTGCACCATGCAATATGTGCCCTCCTTACTACCCATCACCAGTATTTTATTTTTATTATGATATGTTTGTCACCATATAGTACATCATTAATATTTGATGTAGTGTTCCATGATTCATTGTTTGCATATAACACTGAGTGTTCCACGCAATTCGTTCCCTTCTTAATGCCCATCAATGGGCTACCCATTCCCCAAACCCCTCCCCTCTAAAACCCTCAGTTTGTTCCCCAGAGTCTATATTCTTTCGTGCTTCACTACCCCTTCTGTTTATCCCCTCTTCATTTTCCCCTTCCTTCTCCTACCAATCTCCCTGCTATTCGTCATGTTCCATGAATGAGTAAAATCATATGATAATTGTCTTTTTCTGCTTGACTTATTTCACTTAGCATAATCTCCTCCAGTCCCATCCATGTTGCTGCATAGTTGGGTAATCGTTCTCTCTGATGGCTGAGTAATATTCCAAAGAATATATGGACCACATCTTCTTATCCATTCATCTGTTGAAGGACATCTTGGCTCCTTGCACAGTTTGGCTATTGTGGAACATGCTGCTATGAACATTGGGGTGCATATGGCCCTTCTCTTCACTATGTCTGTGTCTTTGGAGTAAATACCCAGAAGTGCAATTGCTGGGTCTTAGGGTAGCTGTATTTTTAAGTTTTTGAGGACTGCCACACTGTTTTCCAAAGTGGCTGTACCAACTTGCATTCCCACCAACAGTGTAAGAGGGTTCCCCTTACTCCACAACCACTCCAACATTTGTTGTTTCTTGCCTTGTCAATTTTTGCCATTCTAATTGGTGTAAGGTCGTGTATTAATGTGTTTTTTAAATAATTTTTATTATGTTATGTTAGTCACCATACAGTGTATCCTTAGTCTCTGATGTAATGTTCCATGATTCATTATTTGCGTATAACACTCAGTGCATCACACAATATGTGCCCTCATTAATATCCATCACTGGCCTATCCCAATCCCCCCCTCCTCTCTGAAGCCCTCAGTTTATTTCCCAGAGTCCACAGATTCTCATGATTCATTCCCCCTTCTGTTTATCCCCCCTTCATTCTTCCCTTCCTTCTCCTATTGATCTCCCTATTTCTTATGTTCTATAAATGAGTGAAACCATATGATAATCTTCTTTCTCTGCTTAACTTATTTCACTTAGCATAATATTCTCCAGTCCTGTCCATGTTGTTGCAAATGTAGGGTACTCATTTTTCTGATGGCTGAGTAATATTCCATTGTATGTATGGACCACATCTTATTAGTCATCTGTTGAAAGGCATCTCGGCTCCTTCCACAATTTAGGCATTGTGGACAATGCTGCTATGAACATTGGGGTACATATGGCCCTTGTCTTCACTACATCTGCGTCTTTGGAGTAAATACCCAGTAGAGCAATTGATGGATCATAGGGCAGCTCAATTTTTAACTTTTTAAGGGACCTCCACACTGTTTTCCAGAGTGTCTGTACCAACTTCCATTCCCACCAACAGTGGAAGAGAGATGTACTTTCTCTACATCCTCTCCAACATTTGTTGTTTTTTGCCTTGCCAATTTTTGCCATTTAACCAGTGTAAGGTGGTATCTCAATGTGATTTTGATTTGAATTTCCCTGATGGCTAATGATTTTGAACATTATTTCATGTGTCTGTTAGCCATTTGTATGTCTTCATTGGAAAAGTGTCTGTTCATATTTTCTGCCCATTTTTTGATTTGGTTATTTGTTTCTCTTGTATTGAGTTTGAGTAGTTCTTTGTAGATCTTGGATACCAGTCCATTTTTGGAAGTGTCATTTGCTAATATCTTCTCCCATTCTGTGGGTTGCCTCTTTGTTTTGTTGATTGTTTCCTTGGCTGTCCAGAAGCAGTTGCTTTGGCCAATGTCGAAGACTTTACAGCCTATGTTCTTCTCTATGATTTTGATGGAATCCTGTCTCACATCGAGGTCTTTCATCCATTTGGAGTTTATCTTTGTTTATAGTTTAAGAGAGTGGTCAAGTTTAATTCTTCTGTATATAACCGTCCAATTTTTCCAGCAACATTTATTGAAGAGATTGTCTTTTTTCCACGGGATGTTTTTTGCTGCTTTGTCAAAGATTAGTTGACCATAGAATCCAGGATCCATTTCTGGAGACTGTTTTCTATTTCGTTGGTCCTTTTGTCTGTTTTTGTACCAGTACCATGCTGTCTTGGTGATCTCATCTTGTAGTACAGCTTGAAATCAGGCAACGTGATGCCCCCAGCTTTGTTTTTATTTTTCAATATTTGCTTCATGATTCTGGGACTTTTCTGGCTCCACACAAATTTTAGGATAGTTTGTTCCAGCACTAGTTTATTCTACTGGGTTTTGGTACTATTGTAAATGGAATCAATTCCCTAATTTCTCTTTCTTCAGTTTCATTATTCATGTATGAATGCAACTGATTTCTGAAGATTGATTTTGTATCCTGCCACATTACTAAATTGTTCTTTGAGTTCTAGTAACTTGGAAGTGGAGTCTTTTGGTTTTTCCATATAAAGTATCATGTGATCTGGAAAGAGAGAGAGTTTGACTTCTTCTTGACAATTTGAATACATTTTATTCTTTTTATTGTCTGATTGCTGTTTCTAGGACTTCTATTATTATGTTAACAATAATGGCAAGAGTGGGCATACTTGTCCTGTTTCTCATCTTAAGGGAAAGGCTCTCAGCTTTTCCCCATTGAGAATGCTATTGGCAGTAGGCTTTTCATAGATGGTCTTTATGATATTGAGGAATATGCCCTTTATCCCTACACTCTGAAGGGTTTTTATCAGGAAAGGGTGCTGTGTTTTGTCAAATGATTTTTTGGCATCAATTGAGAAGNTGTTTGTGTATGTGTTGGCAAATTATCCAATCTCCCTTCCATGGTAAAAGTCCCTTCAGTGTTTGAAAGGAAGATCATGTGGAAATTGCTACCAGTTATCCATTTCAATGGACTCCTGATGATAGCTGTTCTGAAACTTGCAAGCCAAACTACTAAGCAAGCAACCAACCAACCATTGATCGAACAGAAAATGGTTCCCACAGACCTAAATTCTCCTCCTGTATCCTTTTGGCCCACAGTGCTCTGAAACCCCATCAGGTGTACTGCAGGGAAATCAGGGGAACCCAGTAGAAAGAGAAGGTGAAGGGGCTCATTCTCCCAGGAATGAAGGCAGTCCTTTAGCATTTCCGAATTGTAGGGGTGAGTGTGTCTGTGTGTCAGAGGGTTGCTTTGGATGAACATGTGTTTTGGGCCCAGAGAAACTAATGACTTTAAGTCAAGGAAACAGCATCTCAAAAGACCGAGGGGATCATCTGTGGCCAGGTAGTTGGTGGCAATCTGATCTACAGTTCTGGCTGTGCTTGTCTGAGTGGTGGCTTGCAGCAGGAGGAGAAGCGTGGGCAGAGGTCCTCTGCAGTGGGTGCCCTAGACCTTTTCTAGGGCAGCATGCTAAAGGCAGACCTTTCAGGAAAGCATAAATCCCCCAAATGTTCCAACTACCAAGTCCTGAATGGAGCTGATCAAGGCAGATGGCCATTGGCATGACTCTGTGTTGCTTTTATGAACTTTGTTGTCCTTACAGTGCATGCGGTCACCAGGCAGTACTGAGGATGAGTCTCACCAAGACTAGGAAGACCCATCAAGCCCCGAGGGGATGTCATCTGGAAAAGGAGATCATGTTCTTGGTCCCTCATTTTCAGGCCAGGGTGATCCGAGGGTGAAAAAGTCACTTTGAGGGATCCCAGGGGAGGCACAGTTGGGTGAAGATGTCCTCCTAGATCAAAGTCCCTGAGGCCTTGGCCTCCAAGAGCATGAGCCACAGACCGCTAGCTGGCAGACTTGTGCAAAGTTCCACGTGAACACTTTCTCTGGCAGACAATTTCCCAGAGAGGTGGCTCCATGTTGCACACAGGCCAGGGACCTAGGAGCTCATCAATATGGATGGCGCAGACCACTCTTTGACCGGACAGGCTCCAGGGCTCAAGTCCAGACTTGAGACTCCTCTGGCGTGGCGGGCCTTGGACCCAATGTGGCTGTAGCCCCGTTCTTCCTTCCATGTCCTGCTTGCACAACTGCCCACCCCAAAAGTCCAGAGACCTCCCAGACATTCTCAGGTTTGACAGCTGTAATCCCACAGGCAGTAGGGAGGCTTTCTTCCACGTGGCTTCCACAGACAAAACGTTAGCCCCCGTGTCCCGAAGCCACCTTGTCCCCAGGCACTTTTCAGACATTGGAACCCGCTCTGTCCAGGGAGGGAGACAGACCCTTCCACTCTGTCTCCAGAAGTGACAAGGAGATGTGACCATTGAGCAAACTTTAAGAGCGACACTCTGCGGCAAGAGAGATATACAGGGTTTCTCGCACAAGCTCTATGGACAGAGAGATACGCATGATCCAACTAAGCAGCTGGACATGCGGAGGCATGGAGAGACAGACATGTTTGTGCATATACATGTGTGGAGAGAGATAGAGATCTATTTGGACAACAGTGGCCAAGATTAGAATTCTTTGGTTCCTGGCAACTTGGAACACATACGTGTTGGGCATGGGGGAGGGGGGCCTCAAATTACCGAATCCACAATCTCTCATCTCCCCGGGCACGTGGGAGAGAGTCAGGGGCAGAATAAATCCCCAAGGAACTCAATTGCTGACACACACCTGAGCGCATCCTCTGACATGCTTAAGCAAGATCCTGTCACTGTCGACCTATGATTGTGTCCACTTATGAGGGAAAGCGAGATAGACAGAGATGGGGAGGGAGAGAGACAGAGATCTGAAGAAAGAGACAGAGACAAGGAGGGAGGCAAGGCAAAAAAGCGAGGGAGGGAGGGAGAGAGGGAGGAAGGGAAGGAGGGAGCTTCGTTGCCTGCATAGTATGATCAGCCTTAGGTGTGCATTTGGCCTTGACTGAGAATGATGGGGTTGAATCAAATGGGCATGCACTGACTGCCCCTTGGGCTCAACCTACATCCCTTGGAGTAATGATCGCCCCTGAGGCACCTTTCTCAGGGCAAAGGTTGTTCAGATGGCCGGAAGCCTTAGAGCAGCCACTCCAGGTCATCTGGGCCAGAAGTTGGGAACCAGACGTGGGCACCCCGATGGCTTCCCCAGAATGGCCCAGGCCCAGGAAGTCTCAAAAATCTCTGAAGATTGGCAGGCATGACAGGACAGGAGGGGAATGGAACAAATCACTACCAAGAGATAGCACTGGGGAGGCAAAAAGTGGTTTATGGTAGTAACGGAGATTTCCATTGAGCTTGTAAATCCAGTTTGGATTTCCTCAGATATACCGCTTGCAAGGGAGAGAGGTGAGCTTGCTGGTGGGAGACCACAGAGATGCTTCAAAGGAATGAAGGCTTTCTTCCTGAGAAGCTAGGAAGAGCATGGGGAGTGAGGCTTGTGGACACATGGTAGAAGAGAGGTGACAAATGCTAAGCTTCTGGAAACAGCCACAGTGCTACTGTTTGAAGAATGCCTGCTGGGAGAGTGGCCATGGCCCCTGAGGCTGCCCTTTGGCATCCCTGGGAAAGGCTCCAGGCCAAACACTCCAGGCAAAGGCGCCAGGGGCCTTCCAGACTTAGGCTGGGACAGGATCCCTGAGAGATGGGAGACTGCAGACCTTTCCACATTG
>NW_023251258.1:65573-97861 GCF_002007445.2 Ailuropoda melanoleuca
ACTTTCTTTTTTCCCTTTATAAAAACATTCATTCCCTTAATTTTCATTTATTTATTTTTATTGTGTTATGTCATTCACTATACAGTACATCATTAGTTTTTGATGTAACATTCCGTGACTCATTATTTGCATATAACATCCCTTAGTCATTGCAACATGTGCACTCCTTAATACCCACCACCCAGCTACTCTATCCCCCCACACCCTCCTCTCTGAAACCCTCAGTTTGTTTCCCGTATATCCAGAGTCAATCATTTTTCTTCTCTCACTCTGATTTCTTCCCCTTCAGTTTTCCCTTTCTTCCTCTAATGTCCTCTGTGTTATTCGTTTGTTCCACATGTGAGTGAGACCATATGATAATTGCCTTTCCCTGTTTGACTTATTTCACTTAGCATAATCCCTCTCAGTTCCATGTATGTTGCTGGAAATTTTGGGCAATCATTCTGTCTGATGGCTGATTAATATTCCATTGTATATATGAACCACATCTTTATCAATTCATCTGTTGAAGGGCATCTCAGTTCCTTCCACAGTTTGGCTTTTGTGGTTAATGCTACTACGAACATTGGGTGCATGTGTCCCTTATTTTCACATCTGTACCTTTAAGGTAAATACCCAGTAGTGCAATAACTGGGTTTAGGGTAGCTCTATTTTTAACATCTTGAGGGTTTTTCATATTGTTTACCAAAGTTGCTGTACTAGCTTGCATTCCCAAGAAAAGTGTAAGAGGGTTCCCCTTTCTCCACATCCTTGCCAACATTTGTTGTTTCTTGCCTTGTTAATTTTTGCCATTCTAACTAACCTAAGGCAGTACCTCAATGTGGTTTTGAAATTAATTTCCCTGGTAGCTAATCATGGTGAACGTTTTTTCATTTGTCTGTTACCTATTCATATGTCTTCTTCAGAGAAATGTCTGTTTCTGTCTTCTGCCCCATTTTTGACCTAATTTTTTGTTTTTTTGTGTGTTGAGTTTGAAAAGTTCTATATAGATTTTGGATACCTGCCTTTTATCTGAAGTGTCATTTGCAAATATCTTCTCCCATTCTGTGGGTTTCCTCTTAGTTTTGTTGACTGTTCCCTTTGCTGTGCAGAAGCTTTTTATCCTGACAAAATCAGAGTAGTTCATTTTTGCTTTTTTGTCTCTTGCCTTTGGAGAGTTACTATGAAAAATGTTGCTGTGTCCAATGTTAAAGAAGTTATTGCCTATGTTTTCCTGTAGGATTTTGATGGATTCTTGTGTCCCATTGAGGCCTTTCATACATGTTGCGTTTTTCATTGTGTATGGTGTAAAAGAACCATTGAGTTTCATTCCTCCGTATATAACTGTCCTAGTTTCCAAGCACCATTTGTTGAAGAGACTGTTTTATTATTATTATTTTTTTGCATTATTTTTTTCCTGATTAGTAGATTAGTTGACCATAGAGTAGAGGGTCCATTTCTGGAGTATCTATTCATTCCATTGATCTATTTGTCTGTTTTTTTTTTCCCGCCAATAACATGCTTTTTGGTGATCACAGCTTTCTAATATAGCATGAATTCAGGCTATGTGATGCTCCCAGCTTTCCTTTTCTTTTTCAACATTCCTTTGGAGATTTGGTGTGTGTTCTGATTCCATACAATTTTAGGATTCTTTGCTCCGGTGCTGCGATACATGTTGATGGTATTTTGGTATGGATTGCATCACTTTAGCAGGTTGCACTGGCTAGCATAGACAGTTAAAAAATATTTATTCTTCCAACCCATGAGCATGGGATTTTTTTACATCTTTGTGTCTTCCTCAATTACTTTCATAAGTATTTTGTAGTTTCTAGAGTATTAGATCCTTTACCTCTTGGATACATTTTTTCTTAGATATCTTATGGTTTTTTGTGCTATCGATTCTCTAATTTCTTTTTGTACAATTACATTGTTAGTGTATAGAAAAGCAACTGATTTCTGTGAATTGATTTTGTATCCTGCCACATTACTAAATTGCTGTATGAGTTCTAGTAGTTTGAGGGTTTGGTCTTTTGTGTTTTCCTCATAAAATATCATGTCATCCATGAAAACTGAGATTTTGACTTATTTTTTGCCAATTTCAATGTCTTTCATCACTTTTTGTTGTCTGCTGAGGCTAGGACTTCTAGTACTACGTTGAACAGTAGTGGTGAGAGTTGGCATCCCTGTCATGTTCTTGATCCTAAGATAACAGCTCTCCACTTTCCCCCTTTGAGAAAGATGTTCGCTGTGGTCTTCTCATAGATGGTTTTTATGAATTTGAGGAACTTCCCTCTATCCCTACACTATAAAGAATTTCAGTCAGGAAAGGAGGATGCATTTTGTCAATTGCTTTTTCTGCATCAACTGTAAGGATCATTTGGTTCTTGTCTTTTCATTTTTTAATGTGCTCTCTCATGTTGATTGATTTGCAAATGTTGAACCACTCCTGCATCCCAGGAATAAATCCCACCTGATCATGTTGTATAATCCTTTAAATGTACTGTTGGATCTTATTGTGTATTTTGGCATCCATGTTGATCAAGGATATTAGTCTATAATTCTCATTTTTGATGGGTTCTCTGCCTGGTTTTGGGATTAGGGTAATATTGGCCTCAGAGCAAGTTTGGAAGTTTTCCTTCTGTTTCTATTTTTTGAAACAACTTCAGAAAAACAGGTATTATTTCTTCTTTAAATATTTGGTAGATCCAATTTTCTATTCTAACTTTCTCTTCTACTAACCCATCCTCCAATTCGCCGATACGTTCTTCTGCCTCATTCACCCTGGCTGTCAGAGCATCTATTTTTGACCGCATTTGATTCATAGAATTTTAATCTCTGCCAGATTCGGTTTCATTTATGCCCTTTGAGATTCTATATTCTCATTAACATTTTCGTTAATACTTTTTTTCAAATCTACACATCATCTTGACAATTGTTACTCTGAATTCCATTTCTGATAATTTGGTTACATCCATATCCATTAGTTCTGTGGAAGAGACCACAGACTCATTGTCTTTTCTTTACTGGGGGGAATTCTCCTTCTCGTCATTCTGATAAGTAGAGGTTGCGGGATTGTCCAGAGCCCAAATTATTGGCCAAGACCCAGGCAGTGCACCCTTGTTTTATAGGGACCTTAGGGATGTGGGCTTCTTGATTTTTCAGACTGGCCTTCTGGGGGAGGGGCCTGCTGCGCTGATACTCAGGCAACCCTGTTTGGGTAGAGTCTCCATGTCCCCTGCGAGGGGGGATGGGGATGGGCATATGGTAAGCCCGTATTTTCAGGTTTTTGTTCTCTAGTGGCTTTCTCTGGTGGTATATTGTGCCTCTTCTGAGAGTCAGAGCAGCAGTGGCTGAATCCCAGCCTGTCTCAGAGCAGAGGGATCTCAGTCCGCTGTCCACTGAGCTCTTCTGGCCTCTTTAACTCTGTTTCTGTTGGTGCTCCTCAACCTTGCAGCGTCCCTGGATGTGCGACCCACAGTGTCCCAGCTGTCACTTCCAGGGCAGGCATGTCTCTGCCCTTTGTGTTTCTAACACCACCAGCCACCAGCCACTAGTCGCCCCTGTGCACTCTGAGGATCCCGCCCTCACTGGTGGCATGCATTCCTGGCTCACGGTCTCAGTCTGCTTTCTTGAGGGTACCGGGCCCATGAATCAGCCCACGACCCCATGCAGGTGGTTACCACTTCCTGGTGCCTGAACACGGCAGCTCCCCCCACTTCCCTTTATCTTCCAATATCTGTGTGTGGTTTCATGGCTCCCCACTTCATACCTCAATAATCAGCGCTATAGATGTTCATTTGTAGAGATCCAGATGTATCTTCTGGCATCTCAGGCTGATTTCATGGGTGTTCAGGATGGTCTGGTACCTATCCAGCTAGACTCAGGGGACCAGCTGAAAAAGGTGTCCTGTACTCCTTTGCCATCTTAACAAAGTTTATCTTTCTCTATGGTGTGAGAGAGTGGTCAAGTTTCATTCTTTTGCATGTAGCTGTCCAATTTTCCCAGGACCATTTATTAAAGAGACTGTCTTTTTTCCACTGGATGTTTTTTCCTGCTTTGTCAAAAATTAGTTGCCCAAAGAACTGAGGGTCCATTGCTGGAATCTCTATTCTGGTCCATTGGTCTATGTGTCTGTTTTTGTGCCTGTACCATGCTGCCGTTGTGATCACAGCCTTGTAGTATAGCTTGACATCCGTCAACATGAGGCCCCCAGGTTTGTTTTTCTTTTTCAACAATTCCTTGGCTATTCAAGGCCTTTTCTGGTTCCATACAAATTTAAGGGCTATTTGTTCCAGTTCTTTGAAAAATGTCATAGGTATCTTGATTGGGACAGCATTTAATGTGTAGATAGTTCTGGGTAGCATGAACATTTTAACTATGTTAATTCTTCCGATCCATGAGCATGGAATACTTTTCCATCTCTTTGTGTCTTCTTCAATGTCTTTCAAGAGTGATTTGTAGTTTCTAGAATAGAGATCCTTTACGTCTCTGGTTAAGTTAATTCCAAGGTACCATATGATTTTTGGTGCTATTGTAAATGGAATGGATTCCCTAATTTCTCTTTCTTCAGTCTCATTATTCATGTCTAGAAATGCAACTGATTTCTGAGCATTGATTTTGTATCACACACATTACTGAATTGCTGTATAACTCCTCATAGTTTGGGAGTGGATTCTTTGGGGTTTTCCATATAGAGTATCATGTCATCTGTGAAGAGAGACAGTTCGTCTTCTTCTTTGGTGATCTGGCACTAAAACAGAAACAGAGACCAATGGAACAGAATGGAGAATCCAGAAATGGACCCTCCACTCTTCGGGCAATTAATTTTTGACAAAGCAGAAAAAAACATCGAGTGGAAAAAAGAGAGTCTCTTCAATAAATGGTGCTGGAAAAATTGGACAGCTATATGCAAAAGAATGAAACTTGACCAGTCTCTCACACCATACACAAAAATAAACTCCAAATGGATGAAAGGCTTCGATGTGAGACAGGAATCCATCAAATTCCTAGAGGACAGCATAGGTAGCAAACTCTACGACATCAGCCACAGCAACCTTTTTCATGATACATCTCTAAAAGCAAGAGAAACAAAAGATAAAATGAACTTGTGAGACTTCATCAAGATCAAAAACTTCTGCAAAGCCAAGGAAACAGTCAAGAAAACTAAGAGACAGCCCATGGAATAGAAGATATTTGCAAATGATACTACAGATAAAAGACTGGTATCCAAGATCTATAAATAACTTCTCAAACTCAATGTAGGGGAAATTAAAATAAACAAATCATAAAATGAGCAGAAGATATGAAGAGACACTTTTCCAATGAAGACATACAAGTGGCTAACAGACACAGGAAAAAATGTTCAAAATCATTAGCCATCAGGTAAATTCAAATCAAAACAACACTAAGATACCACCTTATGCCTGTTAGAATGGCAAAAATGGATAAGGCAAGAAACAACAATTGTTGGAGAGGATGTGGAGAAAGGGGATCCCTCCTACATTGTTGGTGGGAATGCAATGGTACAGCCACTCTGGAAAACAGTGTGGAGGTCCCTTAAAAAGTTAAAAATTGAGATACCTTATGACCCACCCATTGCACTACTGGGTATTTACTCCAAAGATACAGACATAGTGAAGAGAAGGGCCATATGCACCCCCATGTTCATAGCAGTATTGTCCACAATAGCCAAATGGTGGATGGAACCGAGATGCCCTTCAACAGATGACTGGATTAAGAAGTTGTGGTCCATATATACAATGGAATATTACTCAGCTATCAGAAAGAACGAATTCTCAACATTTGCTGCAACATGGACGGCACTGGAGGAGATAATGCTAAGTGAAATAAGTCAAGCAGAGAAAGACAATTATCATATGATTTCTCTCATCTATGGAACATAAGAACTAGGANCTATGGGACATAAGAAATAGGGTGATCGGTAGGGGAAGAAAGGGTAAAGAAAGGGGGGGTAATAAGAAGGGGGTATGAAGCCTGAGACACCATGGACTCTGAGAAACAAACTGAGGGCTTCAGAGGGGATGGGGGAGGGGGAATAGGAGACTGGTGATGGGTAGTAAGGAGGGCACGTATTGCATGGTGCACTGGGTGTTATATGCAAGTAATGAATCATCAAACTTTNCATCTATGGGACATAAGAAATAGGAAGATCAGTAGGGGAAGAAAGGGTAAAGAAAGCGGGGGTAATCAGAAGGGGGTATGGAGCCTGAGACACTATGGACTCTGAGAAACAAACTGAGGGCTTCAGAGGGGATGGGGGTGGGGGAATGGGATAGGCTGGTGATGGGTAGTAAGGAGGGCACGTATTGCGTGATGCACTGGGTGTTATACGCAACTAATGAATCATCTAACTTTACATCATAACCAGGGATGTACTGTATGTGTTCAGGATGGTTTTGTAGATATCCAGCTCGATTCAGGGGACCAGTTGAAAGAGGATCCCCTACTCCTCTGCCATCTTGCTTCTCTTCCTTGTTTTACTTTCTATAATGCAATAAGAAGCAGTTTGCAGTCTGATTGTGTGCATGTACCTTCTATACACACATATATATGGAAAGAGAATGAGATTGAGAGGTTGCATTCATGCTGAACAATTGAAATAGAATAACAGGATATTGCAGACTTATATCAATAACTATGACAGGAGAAGTAAAGTCAATTTGGCAAAGGTCATTTTGAAGTTGGTCTGTTCCACGGGAAAATATTAAGAACTAAGATGTTTTTTCCTCTTCAGATGGCTGAGTAAAATCAGCTTTTGCTTGAAACAAGCAAATTATACCACAGTGGTGAAGATTTGACACTCTGTCCTTCACTTAACTATTGCTGTTTTAATTTATTATTATCCTTTAATTTACATTGTACCTTAACATTTGTTTGAATCTGTATTTGTGTGTGTGTTTTATAAACTTGGTTTATAAACTTTTATAAACTTGGTTTCCAAAAACACAAAGATTTATGTTTCTGAGAGATTATATGATTTGATGCGTTTTCTAATGATAAAATTGTCTTTCAGAGCAACAAGGGAAGCTGAAGTTTACATTTCTGTAATCTTATAAATTGGAAAAATCCAATCCATCTTCGAACACATCAGTCATTAAACTGAATTTCTAATTCCTTACTATAATCCTCTGTTCAATGGAGTATTTGACCAAAACACAGGCTACAAAAAAAAAGTATTCTTTGTATGCTAATTACCAATAAAAGGGAAGATGTAAGCCAGTTTTTCTATTTTATAAAATTTTTTTTGCATTCATTATTCTTTTGACAAAAGAACTGAAGAGCAACAAATGCTGGCATATTAGGAGGACCCCAGGCTCTTTTCTCATCCCTGGAAGACAGCTAGATAACTATGAAATCATTCTGAATACCCAAGGAATCAACCTGAGTGTTGAGAAAAGAAANTTGTTGACAAAAGAAACTCCACAACTAGAGAGAGAGAAGTGGCTTCATCAAGGAAGATAGGAAGTGAGGAGGGGTGTTCTGTGGAACGAACAGAGTACAGGTGCTGTGGTGGGGAGGGATCGCTGGTCATGGAGACAAATGAGAGTGAGTTGAGTAAAGAGGGGAATACATAAGAAAACTTTCCTAAAACCATTGGCTTGTAAAATGAGAGGGCCTGATTTTCGTGGGTTGTTGCAACCAGCAGGGCTTGAAGACTGGTTGGAATTTGTTGTTTGGTTTGTTTTTAATTTTTTATTATTTATTTATTTATTTATTTATTTAAGACAGATTGAGAGAGAGCACAAGTGAGATGAAGTGCAGAGGGAGTAGCAGACTCCCTACTGAGCTGGGAGCCCAATGTGGGGGCTGATCCTGGTCTCTGGGATCATGACCTGAATTGAAAGCAGACACTCAACAGACTGAAACACCCAGGCACCCCTGGATAGTTTTAAAGGTCAGTGGGCTTTGCTGGTATAGAGCCTTGATAGCACTTCCTTATTCCTGGAGAGAAGGCAGGCAGTTATCCTGGGGGAAGACAGAACAATCTGAGTAATGCCTGAGACACAGAGCAGGAAGATTAAGTCTTCTTAAAGCATATCCTTGGGTGATAGCATTCAGAGAGATGCCTCTTCAGGGACAAGGGAATCACCTGATTCCATTTCCTTACCTTGCCCTTCAGCATAACTGCAGAGACTCCTGTTGAGGGAAACTAAGTCCCAACCCTGGCTGCCTAACCTGCTTGCACCAAGTCCCATGCCCCTGCACTCTGGCAGAACTTCCCTTCTTGGTAAAACCTCTCTCATTCCCTACATGGTGAGACCCTCCCTGGCAGACTGGCATAGGCCCCTGCCTGCACCATGTCCTTAAAGTCTAAAGTTTTAAATGTCTTCAGGCTGGTTGGGATAAAGCCTGGAGTGCATTGTGATGCTCCTGGAGAGAAGGAAGGCAAAAAAATCTGGAATCAGACAGCATGAAAATGAGGATCAGGAAGACACCAAGAATACACTGGATGAAGAGTTTTTGCTCTTCTGAGAGTGCTTCCTTGAGAGCAGCAAGCATGGTGACCCCTCTCCAGGGACAAAGGAGCTGGTTTGAAACATTCGCTCTCCTTTCCCATCAGAGGAAGCACAGAACCACCTTCAGTGCCATAGCCCCAGCACTGGCTGCCTAACCTGCTTACATCATGTCCCACACAACTGTGATCTGCTGGTACTGCCCTTCTTTGTCAAGTTTGCCCCAGTCCCAGCATGGTGGGCACTTTCTCAAAAAGACCAGCAAAAAGTTCTGACAACAACACCTCTGCCCACCAGCGAATTATGCAAGGCTCCAGTTCTAGTGGAAGTAGTATCAGGTCACATTTTGCAAGCAGATGAGAGCACACCTAGTTAAAACTTGCATCACCCTACCCATGGAACAAACAGTGCCCACTGCAGGCCAGGGGAGCCTCTATGGATGACTGTCCTAAGGAATAGAGCCACCCAAACCCACCCGTAGGGTGCATGCAGCACACACCAGAGGCACTCCATGAATTACTAGGCCCTGGAAACTATATGATTTCTTCATAAAGCCATTACTCTCAGGAGCATGAAAAATAACAGTCTTTTCTAGCACACAGAATACAGAGACTTAGAAAAAATGCCAACGTGGAAGAATTAATCCCAAATAAGCAAGATAAGGCCCTGGCCAGAGATCTAAGCAAAACTGATCTAAGTAATATCCCTGATAGAATATTTAAAGCAAAAATCGTAAGGGTGCTCACAGGCTTGAGAAGAGAATGGAGGACTTCAGGAAGATAAAAGAGTTTAAAACATCAGAAATGAAAAATGCAATAACTGAGATTTAAAAGAGACTGGATGCAATGAACACAAGAAGAGAAGGGCCATATGCACTCCAATATTCATAGCAACATTGTCCACAATAGCTAAACCGTGGAAGGAGCTGAGATGCCCTTCAACAGATGACTGGGTTAAGAAGTTGTGGTCCATATATACAATGGAATATTACTCCGCTATCAGAAAGAACGAATTCTCAACATTTGCTGCAACATGAATGGCATGGAGGAGATAATGCTAAGTGAAATAAGTCAAGCAGAGAAAGTCAATTTTCATGACTTCTCTTATCTATGGAATATAAGAACTAGGAAGATCGGTAGGGAATAAAGGGGAGTAATCAGAAGGGGGAATGAAACATGAAAGATTATGGACTGTGAGAAAGAAACTGAGGGCATCAGAGGGGAGGGGGGTGGGGGAATGGGATAGACCGGTAATGGGTAGTAGAGAGGGCACATATTTCATGGTGCACTGGGTGTTATACACAACTAATGAATTATCAAACTTTACATCAGAAACTGGGGATGTACTGTATGGTGACTAACATAATATAATAAAAAATCTTTAAAAAAAAGAATGGAAGAAACATAGGAAAGATAAGTGATATAGAAGATAAAATAATAGAATATAATAAAGCTGAACACAAGAAGGATCTATGGAACATAAAAAAGAGTTAAGGAACTCAGTGGGTCTATCAAATATAATAAGAGTCATAATATAGGAGTCACAGGAGAAGGCAAGAGAGAAAAGGGGGAAGACGATTTCTTTGAGTAAATATTAACTGAAAGTAATCCCTAATCTGGGGAAGGAAACATGCATCTAATCAGGAGCCGCAGAGAACTTTCATCAAAAACAACACAGCCTGCTAACACAAAGACGCATTGTAGTTACATTTGCAAAATATAGTGATAAAATATCCTAAAAGCAGCAAAGCATAAGAAGTCCCTAACTTACAAGGGAAGACCCATAAGATTAGTTACAGATCTCTCCACTGAAACTTAGCAAAGCAGAAGAAAGTGCACGACATATTCGACATGCTGAATGGGAAAAAAAAACAATCTGCAGTGGAGAATACTCTATCCAGCAAGCCTATCATACTCAATAGAGGGAGATTTAAAAAGTTTCCCAGACAAACAAGAACTAAAGGAGTGCATGAGCACTAAACTAGCCCTGCAAGAAATACTAAAAGGTCTCTTTGAGTGGAAAGGAAAGACAAAAGATGACAAAGACAAGAAAGAATAGAGAAAATCTCCAGAAACAGTGACAAAGCAAGTAACAAAATGGCACAAAATACATATATATCTATACCAAATACTGTAATAAGAGATTAAGAAGGCACTATCACATAATAAAGGGGACTATCCAATAAGAAGACCAAAGAGTTGTAAATAATTATGTCTGCAACAGGGGAACAACCAAGTATAGAACATGCTACTAAACAACAAATGGGTCAAACAAGTAATCAAACAAGCAAATTTTAGAAAATACCTGAAATAGAATAAAAATGGAAAACAATGATCCAAACCCTTTGGGTTGCAGCAAATGCCATCATAATAGGGAAGAATACAGAAATACAGACCTAATTCAAAAAGCAAGAAAAGTCTCAAATACACAACCTCATTTTCACCTAAGGGAGCTAGAAAAAGAGCAACAAATGAAGTCTAAAGCTAGTGGAATGAAGGAAATAATAAAAATTAGAACACAAAATATGATGTAGAAGGTAAACAAACAAACAAAAAAAACATGGAACAGATCGGTGAAACCAGGAGCTGGTTATTCGAGAACAGGAATAAAATTGTAAAAACCCCTAGCCAGGTATATCAAAAAGAAAAGAGAAATGATGCTGATAAATAGAATCACAAATGAGATATGAGAAATAATAACCAACACTACAGAAATACAAGGAATTATAAGAGAATGTCATGAGAGACTATATTGCAATAAATTGGACAACCTGGAAGAAAGGAATAAATTCCTAGAAACATATAAACTACCAAAAGTGAAACAGGAAGAAATACAAAACTTCAACAGACTGATAACCAGCAAAGAAATTGGATCAGTAATCAAAAACTCTTCCAATAAACAAAAGTCCAGGGACATATGGCTTCATAGGAAAGTCTACCAAACATTTAAAGAGTTAATTCTTCTCAAAATATCAAAAAAAAAAAAAAAAAAATGGAAAGTAAGCACCCAAATTCATTCTATGAGGCCAACATTACAGTGACACCACAACCAGAGACTCCACTGAAAAGAGAACAACAGACCAATATCCCTGATGTGCATGGATGCAAAACTCTTTTTTTTATGTAAAGTTCGATGATTCATTAGTTTCATATAACACCAGTGCACCATGCAATACATGCCCTCCTTATTACCCATCACCAGCCTACCCCATTGCCCCTCTGAAGCCATCGGTTTGTTTTTCAGAGTCCATAGTCTCTCATGCTTTATTCCCCCTTCTGATTACCCGTCCTCTCTTTATCCCTTTAATCTCCTACCGATCTTTCTAGTTCTTATGTTCCGTAGGTGAGAGAAACCATATGATAATTGTCCTTGTATGCTTTACTTATTTCACTTAGCATTTTCTCCTCCAGTGCCATCCATGTTACAGCAAGTGTTGAGAAATCTTTCTTTTTGATAGCTGAGTAATATTCCATTGTATATATTAACCACATCTTCTTAATCCAGTCATCTGTTGAAGGGCATCTAGGCTCCTTCCATGATTTAGCTATTGTGGATAATGCTGCTATGAACATTGGGGTGCATATGGCTCTTCTCTTCACTATGTTTGTGTCTTTGGGGTAAATACCCAGTAGTGCAATGGCTGGATCATAGGGTAGCTCAGTTTTTATATTTTAAGGGACCTCCACACTGTTTTTCAGAGTGGCTGTAACAACTTGCATTCCCACCAACAGTGTAGGAGGGATCTGCTTTCTCCACATCCTCTCCAACAATTGTTTCTTGCCCTGTCAATTTTTGCCATTCTAACTGGTGTAAGGTGGTATCTTAGTGTGGTTTCGATTTGAATTTCCCTGATGGCTAATGATTTTGAACAAAAAATTCTTAATAAAATACTAGGAAATTGAATCCAGCTGTACATTAAAATAATAATTCACAATTATCAAGTAGGAATTATTCCTGGACTGCAGGGTTGGTTCAATATTTGCAAAGCAATTAATACTATGTACCACATTAATAAAAGAAAGGAGAAGAATCAATTGATCCTTTTAATGGATGCATAAATGCATTTGACAAAGTACATCTATTCCTGATAAAAACCCTCAACAAACCTGGGTCAAAGGAAATATACCTCAACATAATAAAAGCCATTAGGAAAAGCACACAACTAGTATCATCCTCAAGAGGGAAAAACTGAGAAGTTTCCTGTACCATCAAGAGCAATGTAGGGATATCCAATCTCACCACTGTCAATTAATATAGTACTGGAAATAGTAGCCAGAGAAATTAGACAACAAAAAGAATAAAAGGCAACCAAATCTGAAAAGAAGAAGACAAACTTAAACGCTTTGTGGATGACTTGATGATACTCTGTATTAAAAAAAAAAAAAAGACTACACCAAGAGATTACTAGAACTTTTAGTTTTGTCACTTGTTTCCGTTGCTGTGCAAAAGCTTTTTATACTGATGAAGTCCAAATAGATCATTTTTGCTGTGTTTTGCTTGCAAGAATTTGTTGTAGCGAAGGTCAAAGAGGTTGCTGCCTGTGTTTTCCTCTAGGATTTGATGTATTCCTGTCTTACATTTAGGTCTTTCATCCATTTTAAGATTATTTTTGTGTATGATGTAAGAAAATGGTCCAGTTTGATTATTTTGAATGTGGCTGTCTAACACTGCCAATACCATTTGTTGAAGAGACTGTCTTTTTTTCATTTTATATTCTCACTGCTTTGTCAAAGATTAGTTGCCATAGAGGTCATTTTTTGGGCTCTCTGTTCTGTTCCTTGGATCTATGTGTCTGTTTTGGTGCCCATACTGTACTATTTGATGATTACAGCTTTTTAATACAACTTGAAGTCCAGAATAATGATGCCCCCTGCTTCAGTTTTCATTTTTTAAATGTTTTTTTGTATTATATTATGTTAGTCACCATGCAGTACATCCCTGGTTTCTGATGTAAACTTTGATGATACATTAGTTGTGTATAACACCCAGTGCACCATGCCATAAATGCCCTCCTTACTACCCATCACCGGTCTATCGCATTCCCCCACCCCTCCCCTCTGAGGTCCTCAGTTTGTTTCTCATACTCCATAGTGGTCTCATGCTTCATTCCCGCTTCTGATTACCCCCCCTTTCTTCAACCATTTCTTCCCCTACCGATCTTCCTACTTCTTATGTTCCATAGATGAGAGAAATCATATGATAATCGTCTTTCTCTGCTTGACTCATTTCACTTAGCATTATCTCCTCCAGTGCCGTCCATGTTACAGCAAATGTTGAGAATTCTTTTTTTCTGATAGCTGAGCAATACTAAATTGTATATATGGACCACACCTTCTTAATCCACTCATCTGTTGAAGGGCATCTCGGTTCCTTCCACGATTTAGCTATTGTGGACAATGCTGCTATGAACATGGGGGTGCATAAGGCCCTTCTCTTCACTATGTCTGTATCTTTGGGTTAAATACCCAGTAGTCAATGACTGGGTCATAGTGTAGCTCAATTTTTAACTTTTTAAGGGACCTCCACACTCTTTTCCAGAGTGGCTGTATCAACTTGCATTCCCACCAACAATGTAGGAGGGATCCCCTTATTCCACATCCTCTCCAACAATTGTTGTTTCTTGCCTTCTCCATTTTTGCCATTCTAACTGGCATAAGGTGGTATCTTAGTGTTGTTTTGATTTGAATTTCCCTGATGGCTAATGATTAGGAACATTTTTTCATGTGCCTGTTAGGCATTTGTATGTCTTCATTGGAAAAGTGTCTGTTCATATCTTCTGCCCATTTTTTGATTTCTTATTTGTATCTTGTGCATTGAGTTTGAGATGTTCTTTGTAGATCTTGGATACCAGTCCTTTATCTGTAGTATCATTTGCAAATATATTCTCCCAATCCGTGGGCTGCCGCTTAGTTTTTTTGAATATTTCCTTAGCTGGGCAGAAGCTTTTTGTCTTGATGAAGTCCCACAAGTTCATTTTATCTTACCTATCTCTTGCCTTTGGAGATGTGTCATGAAAAATGTTGCTTTGCCCAATGTTGTAGAGATTGCTGCCTATGTTCTCCTCTAGGATTTTGATGGATTCCTGTCTCACATTGAGGTCTTTCACCCATTTGGGGTTTATTTTTGTGTATGGTGTGAGAGAGTGGTCAAGTTTCATTCTTTTGTATGTAGCTGTCCAATTTTCCAGCACCATCCATCGAAGAGACTTTTTTTGACCCGATGTTTTTTCCTGCTTTATCAAAGATTAGTTGCCCAAGGAGCTGAGGGTCCATTTCCGGGTTCTTTATTATGTTCCATTGGTCTATGTGTCTGTTTTTGTGCCAGTACCATGCTGTCTTTGTGATCACAGCCTTGTAGTACAACTTGAAATCCAGCATTGTGATGCCCCCAGCTTTGTTTTTCCTTTTCAACACTTCCTTTGAGATTCGTGGCCTTTTCTGGTTCCACACAAATTTAAGGGCTGTTTGTTCCAGTATTTTGAAGAATGTCATTGCTATTTTGATCGGGTTAGCATTGAAAGTGTAGTTTGCTCTGGGTAGCATGGACATTTTAACTATGTTAATTCTTCCAATCCATGAGAAGGGAATATTTTTCCATCTTTTTGTGTCTTCCTCAATGGCTTCACTCAAAGTCAAGAGTGATTTATAGTTTCTAGAATATAGATGATTTACGTGTCTAAGTTAATTCCAAGGTAACGTATGGGTTTTGGTGCTATTGTAAATGGGATGGATTCCCTAATTTCCCTTTCTTCAGTCTCATTATTCGGTATAGAAATGCAACTGATTTCTGAGCATTGATTTTGTATCCAGCCACATTACTTGATTGATCTATAACTTCTAATAGTTTGGGAGTGGATTCTTTTGTGTTTTCCATATAGAGTATCATGTCATCTCTGAAGACAGATATTTTGACTTCTTCTTTGCCGATTTGGATACCTTTTATACTTTTTGTTTTCTGATTGCTGTTGCAAGGACTTCTAGTATTATGTTGAATAATAGTTGCGAGAGTGGGCATTCTTGTCGTGTTCCTGATCTTAAGGGAAAGGCTTCCGCTTTTCTCCATTGAGAATAATATTTGCTGAAGGCTTTTAATAGATGGTTTTTATGAGATTGAGAAATGTACCTTCTAATCCCACACTCTGAAGGGTTTTAATCAGGAAAGGATGCTGTATTTTGTCAAATGTTTTTTTGCATCAATTGAGAGGATCATATGGTTCCTTACTCTTTTCTTGTTGATATGATCTATCACGCTGATCAATTTGTGAATGTTGAACCACGCTTGCATCCCAGGTATGAATTCCCCTTGGTCATGATGGATAATCCTTTTAATGTACTGTTGGAGTCTATTAGCAAGGATCTTGTTGAGGATTTTGGCATCCATGTTCATTAGGGAAATCAGTCTGTAATTCTCCTTTTTGATGGGGTCTTTGCCTGGTTTGGGTAAAGTTAATATTGGCCTCATAGAATTAGTTTGGTAGAATTTCTTCTGTTTCTATTTTTTTGAAATAGCTCTAGGAGAATAGGTATTATTTCCTCTTTGAATGTTTGTTAGAATTCCCCAGGAAAACCATCCAGGCCTGGAGTTTTGTTATTTGGAAGGTTGTTTATCACTGACTCAATGTCTTCATAATTAATTGGCCTGTTTAAGGAATCAATTTCTTCCTGTTTCAATCTTGGTAGTTTATAGGTTACCAAGCATGCCTCCATCTCTTCCAGATTGCTTAGTTTATTGGCATATAGCTTTTGATAAAAGTTTCCAATAATCCTCACAATTTCATTGGTGTTTGTCATGACCTTTCCTTTTCATTCATAATTTTATTAATTTGGGTCCTTTCTCTATTCTTTTTGATAAGTCTTGCCAGTGGTTTGTCAATTTTATTGATTCTCTCAAAGAGCCAGCTTCTAGTCCTGTTGATCTGCTCCAATATACTTCCGGTTTCTAATTCATTGTTTTCTGCTCTAATCTTGGTCAACTGCTTCCTCGTGAGTGGATTAGGCCTGTCCCTCTGTTGCTGTTCCAGCTTCTTGAAGTGAGAATATAAAAACTGCACTTTAGATTTTTCTATTCTTTCGAGTGAGTCTTGGATGGCTATGTATTTCCCCCTTAGGACTGCCTTTGCAGTATCCCATAGGTTTTAGACAATTGGGTTTTCATTCTCGTTGGTCTCCATAAATTGTTTAAAATCAATTAAACATTTAAAGATTTTTTATTTATTTGACAGAGATAGAGACAGCCAGCGAGAGAGGGAACACAAGCAGGGGGGGTGGGAGAGGAAGAAGCAGGCTCATAGCAGAAGAGCCAGATGTGGTGCTCGATCCCAGAACGCTGGCATCACGCCCTGAGCTGAGGGCAGACGCTTAACTGCTGTGGCACCCAGGCGCCCCTAAATTGATTTTTGATTCCTGGTTTGTCAAATAATTCCTGAGCAGGATTTTTCTTAGTCTCCAAGTGTTTGAGTTTCTTCCAATTTTTTCCTTGTGGTTGAGTTCCAATTTCAGAGCGTTGTGGTCTGAAAATATGCAGGGAATAATTTCAGTCTTTTGGTATCGGTTGAGTCCTGTTTTGTGACCCAGAACATGGTCTATTCTTGAGAATGTTCCATAGGCATTAGAATAGAAGGAGTATTCTTTGGTTCTGGGGTGTAGTGTTCTATATATATCTATGAGGTACAACTCATCGAGTATGTCATTCAAAGCCCTTGCTTCTTTGTCAATTTTCTGCATGGGTGATCTGTCTATTTCTGATAGTGGGGTGTTGAGGTCCCCTACTATTAATGTATTTTTATCTATATTTCTCTTTATTCTGATTAAGAGTTGGCTTGTGTATCTTGTTGCTTCCCTGTTGGGGGTATAGATATTTATAATTGTCATATCCACTTGCTGGATGCATCCTTTAAGAATAATATAGTGCCCTTCTAGTCTCCTACAATAGTCTTTAGTTTATAATCCAATCTATCTGATATGAGAATTGCTACCCCAGCTTTCTTTTGAGGACCATTTGTGTGAATGATGGTACTGCTTCCCTTTACTTTCAGTCTGAATGTATCTTTGGATTCAAAATGAATCTCTTTTAGACAGCAAATGGATGGGTCATTTCTTTTTATCCAATCTGCAATCCTGTGGCATTTCATGGGAGCATTTAAGCAATTCACAATGAGGCTGAATACTAAGAGATATGATTTTAATGATGCCATGTTGCCAGTAAAGTCTTTGTTTGTATCGGCTGTGACTCTCTGTTCTGTATCACTCTTGGGGCCCTTTTGTGGCTACAAAATTGGCTAATGACTGGCGATTCTGGGAGGTTCTTTACTTCTCCATCAATTCTGAATGACAGCCTTGCAGGATAAAGGATCCTTGGCTGCGTGTTTTTCTCTGTAAGAGCTTTAAAAATGCCCCCCTAACCCTTTCTCTCATTCCAGGTCTTTGTAGACAGGTCTAACATAATTCTGATACCTTTGCCTTGGTATGTGAGAAATGTCTTGCCCTGGCTGCTTTCAATACTGTACTTTGGATCTAATATTTGCAAATTGCACTATGACGTGACATGGGTAGGTTTGTGGTGGTTGAGCTTGGGAGGGGTCCTCTCTGCCTCTTCGACATGAATGTTTGCTTCCCTCACTAGATTAGGGCAGTTTTCAGCTACAATTTGTTCAAATATCTCTTCTAGACCTCTGTTTTTCTCTACCCCCTCAGGTTGCGGATGATTCTGACATTGGATCTTTTCATTGAGTCAGTAATCTCCCATAACCTACATTTGTGGGTGTGGATTTTTTTAAGTCCAGCTTCTATTTTCATTTTTTCTTCTTCTAACCCAATTCGCTAATACGTTCCTCTGTCTCATTCACCCTGACAGTCAGAGCCTCTATTTTTTACTGCATTTGGCTCATAGAATTTTTAATTTCTGCCAGATTCGCTCTCATTTTCGCCCTTAGAGACTCTATATTCTCATTAACATTTTCATTAATTCTTTTCTCAAGTCTACACATCATCTTGACCATTGTTACTCTGAATTCCATTTCTGATAATTTGGTTATATCCATATCCATTATTTCTGTGGCAAAGGCCACAGACTCATTGTCTTTTCTTTGCTGGGGTTGATTTCTCCTTCTCATCATTTTGATGAGGAGAGTTTGCAGGGTTGTCCAGAGCCCAAATTATTGACCAGGACCAAGGCCGTGCTTCCTTCTTTTATAGGGATCTTAGGGATGTGGGCTTCTTGATTTTTCAGCCTGACTTCTGGGGGAGGGTCCTGCTACTCTGATACTCAGGCAACCCTGTTTGGGTAGAGTCTCCATGTGCCCTGCGAGGGGGGATGGGGATGGGCTCACTGTGAGATGGTATTTCCAGGCTTTTGTTCTCTGGTGGCTTTCCCTGGCAGTTTGTTGTGCCTTTTCTGAGAGACAGAGCAGCAGTGTCCTAATCTCAGCCTCTGTCACAGAACAGAGGGGATCACGGGCCATTCTCCACTGATGATCTGGCCACTGTAACTCTGTTTCTGTTGGTGCTGCTCAACCCTGAAGTGTCCCCGGATGTGCGCCCCACACCCAGCATCCCTGCTCTCACTTCCAGGGCCGGCGTGTCTGTTCTTTGTGTTTCTGACACCGCCAGCCACCCCCATGTGCTCCTGGAGCTCCCGGTATCAGTCTGGTTCCTGTGAGCACACGGGAGTTCTGTGAGAAGTCTGGAGGCACGCGTTTTCCACTCACAGTCACAGTCTGTTTTCTCACGGGTGCTGTCCACGAGTCTGCCTGCTATCTGGTGCAGGTGGCTACCGCTTCCCAGCACCTGGACATGGTGTCTCCCTCTCCCTTCCATTTATCTTCCAAAATCTGTGCACGGTTTCACGGCTCCTTGCTTTGTACCTCAATACTCAGCACTGGAGATGTTCATTTGTATAGATCCAGATATATCTTCCTGCATCTCTCTCTGATTCCATGGATGTTCAGGTTGGTCTGGTATCTATCCAGCTCAATTCAGGGGACCAGATGAAAAAGGGGTTCCCTACTCTTCTGCCATCTTAACTCCTTCAGTTTTCATTTTAACATACCCTTGACAATATTGGGTCTTCTCTGGTTCCATACAAATTTTAGGATTTTTTGTTCCAGCTCTGTGTAAAATGTTGGTGGTATTTTGGTAGGGATCACATTGAATGTGTAGATTGATTTGGGTAGTATAGACATTTTAACAGTATTTGTTCTTCTAATCCATAAGTATGGGATATTTCTCCATTTCTTTGTGTCTTGCTCCATTTCAGTCATAAGTGCTCTATAGCTTCCAGAGCACAGATTTTTTTTTTTTACCACTTTGGTTACATTTATTCTTAGGTATCTTACAGGTTTTGTGCAATTCTGAATAGGATTGATTCCTTAATTTCTGTTTATTCTATCTCACTGTTACTGTATAGAAATGCAACTGACTTCTGTGCATTGATTTATATCCTGCCACTTTGCTGAATTCCTGTATGATTACTAGCAATTTTTGGGTGGAATCTTTTGGGTTTTCAACATACAGTATTATGTCACCTGTGTAGGGTGAAAGTTTGACTTCTTCTTTGTAATTTAGATGTCTTTTATTTATTTTTGTTGTCTGATTGCTCAGGCTAGGACTTCTAGTACTATGTTGAATATCAGTGGTGAGAGTGGACATCCCTGTCATTTTCCTGATGTTAGAGAAAAATTTTAGATGATGTTAACTCTGGGTTTTTTGTATATGGCTTTTATGATATTGAAGTATGTTCCCTTTATACCTGCACTGCAGAGAGTTTTAATCAAGGAAGAACTCTGTATTTTATCAAATACTCTTTGCATCTATTGGGAGCATTATGTTTTTCTTGTCCATTCTTATATTAATGTAGTGTATCACCTTGATCGATTTTGGATGTTGAACCACCCTTGCAGCCCAGGAATAAGTAGCACTTCTTTGTGGTGAATAATCCTTTTAATGTATTGTTGGATCCTATTGGCTAGTATCATGGTGAAAATACTGGCACCTGTGTTCATCAAGTATATTTGTCTGTAATTCTCCTTTTTTGGGGGGTCTTTGTCTGGTTTTGGGGTCAAGGTAATGTTGGCCTCATAGAATGAGTTTGGAAAATTTCCTTCCATTTCTATTTTCTGAAACAGCTTCAGAAGAATAGATATTAATTCTTCTTTAAATGTTTGGTAGACTTTTACTGGAGTTCATCTGGTCCTGGACTCTTGTTTGTTGGGAGATTTTAATTACTGCCTCAATTTCCTTGCTTGCTATGGGTCTTTTTGGGTTTTATATTTCTTCTTGTTTCAGTTCTGGTAGTTTATATGTTTCTAGGACTAAAAGACAACCTACAGAATGAGAGAAGATATTTGTAAGTGTCTTATCAGATAAATGGCTAGTATCCAAAATCTACAAAGAACCTGTCAAACTCAACACCCCCAAAACCCAAAAACTCCAGTCAAGAAATGGGCAGAAGACACTTCTCCAAAGAAGACATACAAATGGTCAACAGATACATGAAAATATGTGTATGAGTACAAATCAAATAAAAAAATACAAATTAAATACACAATGAATTCCCATCTCACACCAGTCAAAATGGTTAAAAGGAACAAGGCATGAAACAGCACAAGTTGGTGAGCATGCAGAGAAAGGGAAACCCTCTTACACTGTTGTGGGGAATGCAAACTGGTACAGCCACTCTGGAAAAGAGAATGGAGGTTCCTCAAAAAGTAAAAATGGAGCTACCCTATGACTCATCAGTTGCATTACTAGGTATTTATCTAAAGGATACAAATATAGTGATTTGAAGGGGCACCTGCACCCCAATGTTTATAGCAACTATATCCACAGTAGACAAAATATAGAATGAGCCCTGATGTCCATTGACAGATGAATGAAGAAAAGGTGATATATGTGTAAAATAGATTACTCAGCAAACAGAAAGGATGAAATCTCACCATTTGCAATGATGTAGAAGAAACTAGAGGGTATTAAGCTAAGAGAGGTAAGTCAGTCAGAGAATGAAAAATATTGTATGATTTTACTCATATGTGAAATATAAGAAACATTATAGAGGATCATAGAGGAAGGGAGATAAAAATAAAATAGGAGTAAATCATAGAGGGGGACAAACCATAAGGGATTCTTAACTACAGGAAATAAGCTGAGGTTCACAGGAGGGGAGATGGGTGGGGGAAGGGGTAACTTGGTGATGGGGATTAAGGAAGGCACTTGATGTAATGAGCACTGGGTGTTACATGCAACTGATGAATCATTAAACTCTACCTCTGAAACCTATAACACACTACATGTTAATTAATTGATTTTAAATGATAAAAATTTCAAAAAAGAAGAAATTATTAGAACTAATACAAGAATTCAGCAGATTCATAGGATACAAAATCGAGGTATAGAAATCTTTTGTGTTTCTATATAACAATAATTAAGCAGCATAAAGTGAAATCAAGGAAACAATCCCATTTAAAATTGCACCAAAACCCATGATACCTAAGAATAAACCTAACCAAAGAGGTTTTTACTAAAAAAACTATAAAACACGGATGAGAAAAGCTGGAGGCATCCTAATTCAATGGAAAGATGCTCCATGCTCATGGATTGGAAGAACAAACATTGTTGAAATGTCTATACAACCCACTGAAATGTGCAGATTTAATGAAACCCCGATGAAAGTACCAAAAGCGTTTGCCTCAGAGGTAGAACAGACTATCCTAAAATATATATGGAACTGCAAAACACCCTTAGTAGCCCAAAAAAGCTTGGAAAGCAAAGCAAAGCTGGAGGCATCCTAATTCCAGACTTCAAGTTATATTACAAAGATGTAGAGAACAAGACAGTATGATACTGGCACAAAAATAGAAGATTGATAGGACAGAATAGAAACCTCAGAAGTGAGCCCAAGCTATATGGTCATTTAATATTCAGCAAAGCAGAAAAGATTATTCAATGGGAAAATGACAGTCTCTTTAATAAAAGGTATTAGGAATCTGAATGAAACATGCAAATGAATGAAACTGGACCCCTTTCCTACACCATATAAAATTAATTCAAAATGGCTAAAAGACCTAAATGTGAGACATGAAACTATTAAAATCCTAGAGGAGGACATAGGTAGTAATCTCTTTGACCTTGACCATAGCAACTTCATTATAGACATGACTTCTGGTGCAAGGGAAACAAAAACAAAATAAACTATTGGGTTTTCATCAAATATAAAGCCAGTGCACAGCAAAAGAAACAATTGAAAAAACTAAAAGGTTACCTACAGAATGGGAGAAGATATTTGCAAATGACAGGTATGATAAGCTGTTACTACTCAAAATATAAAAAGAACTTATCAAAGGTGAGGAGGGAGGCAGGATTTTGGAAGAGTAAGAGACTCCATTTCGACTGGTCCCCTGAATTTAGCTGGATATCTACAAACCATTTTGGACACCCATGAAATCACCCTGACATTTAAGAATATATATCTGGATCTCTACAAGCAGAAAAAACATTACCTGTCATGAGGTAGGAGGTGTGGAGTCAGAAATCTGTGGGGAGATATCAGAAGATAAATAGAAGGGGAAGGGAGCCTCCATGAGCTGGCTCTTGGAAAATAATCTAACACCAGTGCTCAAAATCTGAACCTTTAGAAATCTTCTCTAATGAGAGACATCTCTCTCTGAAAGGGGCTCTGGAAAGGAAAAGGCAGAATTCTAGGTATGGCATTGTGGTATTGAAATACAAGGAGCTACAGAGAGAAAAGGGGGGTGCCTGAACATGTAGAGTTCCTGAACTGTGGAGCCAGGTAGCAGGTTATGATCAGTGAGCTCAGGAAGGGTCTCTCAGCTTTGGTCATCATAAACCATGAGCCAGGCTGAACGGTAATCGCTCTTTTCCTGAGCAGCCTGAAAAAGAATTGAACCTGCGCTTGCAATCGGGCAAAACCTTGCAAGGCAGTAGTGGCCCAGAAAGGACTTTAGGGCAACCCCAAGATGTGATCCAGGAGCATAGCCTGTGCTTGGGAGCCTGTGGCTGCTCTTAGTTCTAGAGTCACAAAGGGCAGTGGCACTCTGAGGTCCCTGGGATTACCTCTGAGAGAGTTATGATGGGTGTGCCCAGCAGGAGGCTGTGGTTTTTGGCGCATACAGAAGTGAGCACTGATTGTCCCTTTGATTTATTCACAAAGGCAGACTGTGATCTTCTGCTCTGGGCCAGAGGTTTGGGCATGGCAATTTTTGCTCTGATCCTCTGAAGAGGCACAGAAAGGCTTAAGGGAACAAAAGCCACAGACAGGACCAGTTTACACTGAGCCCTACCCCCTGACAGGGGGTGGGACAACTCTGCCCAGGCAAGGATACCTGGGAAACACTGTGGCAGGCCCCTCCCCCAGAAGATAGACTGGAAGATAGGTGGACAACAAGGCTATGGTTTCCACAAGACTGTAAAATTACAACACCAGGGGAAAATACTATATTGAATTCCAGGTGTTGCTTCACTACACCTTTATTTTTCAGATAAATTTTACATTTCTTTTTTTTTCCTTATGTTTTTCTCCTTTATAAAATTTGTACATTTTTCTCATTTCAACTAGATGCTTATTATACCAACTGATATTTCATAGTCACTTTTTAACTTGTCTTTTTTCACATTTACATTTTTATAGATTTTATAGATATATGCTTCATTTAGTCCTTTTTTTCCTCATTCAATTTTAGTTTTAGTTTCACTCTATTCAAATTTTATCTTTATATGTAAGTTTTAGTTTCCTTGCAATTTTGAAATGTAGTGTCTTCTAACACAGAGACCAAAATTCCTCCAGGAACAAGTGGAACAGCCTCTTTGACCACACTGCAACATTATAGTCTCCCATCTCCTTCCGCCCTTTTTAATATTTTATTCTTGGGTTTCATTTTGACTTTGTTTTTGGTGGTGGTCTGACTTCTCTGTATTTTTACTAGGGTGCAACTTGATGACTCGTGGTTGATATTTTGGACTCTGTTCATTTGCTCACCCATCGTTTTCTGGACAGAATGACAAGAGCAAGGAACTCACACAGAACAGAAACAGAGGCAGTGTTCTCTCCCACAGAGCTAATCAATGTGTATATAAGTAAGATGCCAGAGTTAGAATTCAGGATAGTTGGGGGCCCTGGGTGGCTCAGGCATTAAGCATCTGCCTTCAGCTCAGGGCCTGATCCTGGAGTCCCAGGATCGAGCCCACACCAGGCTCCTCCACTGGGAGCCTGCCCTTCCTCTCCCATTCCCAATGCCTGTGTCCCCTCTCTTGCTGGGTGTCTCTCTCTCTCCATCAAATAAAAAAATCTTAAAAAAAATTAAAATTAAAAAAAGAATTCACGATAGCAATCATAAAGTTAATAATTAGGCTTGAGAAAAGCCTAAGTGACAATATGGAATCATAAGGGCAGAAAGGAAATCTAATAAGGCCAAACTTAAAATTGCTATGAATGAGATACAGTCTAAACTGGATACTCTAACATCTAGGATCAATGAGACAGATGAGAGAATTAGTGTCTTAAGATAAGCTGATGACAGGGAAGTTGAGGAAAACAGAGATAGGCAGGTAGTAACACATGAAAAAAAAATGATTGGAAAGGTTAATGATGCCATGAAACGTTCCAATGTAAGAATTATTGAGATCCCCTAGGAGGTAGAGAGAGGGAGCTAGAAGGTATATTTGAGGAAATCAAAGCTGAGAAACTTCCTGATTTGGGGAAAGAAACAAGCATTCATGTCTGAAGGCAGAGAGGACCCCTCCAAAATCAATAAAAGGAGATCAAAGCCCCAACATAAAAGAGTGAAGATTGCAAATCTTATGGTCAAAGAAACTATCCTGAGAGTAGCTAGGGAGAAGAGGTTCCTTACATATGGAGGGAGGAACATCAGAATAACATCAGACCTATCCACAGAAATCTGGCAAACAGAAAGGGCTGGCAAGACATATCCAGGGTACTAAATGAGAAGAATATGCATCCAAGAATACTTTATCCATCAAGGCTGTCATTCAGAATGAATGGGGAGAGAAAGAGCTTCTAAGACTGGCCAATTTTGAAAGAATATATGCCTGACAAGCCAGTCCTGCAAGAAATATCAAGAAAGATTCTGTAAGTGAAGAGAAACCCCAAGAGTAATACAAACCAGAAATTAACAGACAACCTATAAAAATGTATTTTATAGGCAATAAAATAGCACTAAGTGCATATCTTTTTGTAGTTACTGTGATGTAAATGGGCTGAACGTTCCAAACAAAAGAACAGAGAACCAGATTGGTTAAGAGAGCAGGACCCATCAATATGCTGTCTACAAAGGACTCATTTTGAACTTAAGGAAAACTCTAGATTGAACGTATAGAGATAGAGAACCATTTACCATGACAAAGTACCTCAAAAGAAAGCTGGGGTAGCAATGCTCATATCAGACAAATTAGATTATTTTAAAGATTTTATTTATTTATTTGACAGAGATAGAAACAGCCAGTGAGAGAGGGAACACAAGCAGGGGGAGTGGTAGAGGAAGAAGCAGGCTCATAGCGGAGGAGCCTGATTTGGGGCTCAATCACACAACGCCGCAAAAAAGCCCTGAGCCGAAGGCAGATGCTTAATCGCTGTGCCACCTAGGTGCCCCAGACAAATTAGATCTTTAAACCAATGAGTGTAGTAAGAGATGTAGAGGGACATTGTATTATACTTAAAGGGTCTATCAAACAAGAAAATCAAATAAATGTAAATATCTATGTCCCCAACATGGGAGTAGTCAGTTATATAAACCAATTAATAACCAAAATAAAGAAACATATCGAATATAATGATTTAATATCAGGAGACTTCAACACTCCACTCACAGCAATGGACAGATCATCTAAGCAGAAGATCAACCAGGAAACAAGAGCTTTGAAGTTCACATTGGACAGATGGACTTCACAGACATACAGAAAACAATCCATCCTGAAACAACAGAATAGTCATTCTCCTTGAGGGCACACGGANGGCTTTGAAGTTCACATTGGACCAGATGGACTTCACAGACATACAGAAAACAATCCATCCTGAAACAACAGAATAGTCATTCTCCTTGAGGGCACACGGAACATTCTAAGTAATAGATCACATGCTAAATCACAAATGAGGTCTCAACCATTAAAAAGATTGAGATAAGGCCTGCATATTGTCAGATCACAATGTTTTGAAACAGAAACTCTTTTTTTTCTTTTGTTTCTCTTGCCTTTGGAGATGTTTCGTGAAAAAAAGTTGCTGTGGCCGATGTCATAGAGGTTGCTGCCTATGTTCTTCTCCAGGATTTTGATGGATTCCTGTCTCACATAGAGGTCTTTCATCCATTTGGAGTTTATCTTTGTGTATGGTGTGAGAGAGTGGTCAAGTTTCATTCTTTTGCATGTAGCTGTCCAATTTTCCCAACACCATTTATTGAAGAGACTGACTTTTTTCCACTGGGTGTTTTTTTCCTGTGTGTCAGAGATTAGTTTCCCAAAGAGCCGAGGGTCCATTTTTGGGCTCTCTATTCTATTCCATTGGTCTACGTGTCTGTCTTTGTGCCAGTACCATGCTGTCTTTGTGATCACAGCTTTGTAGTATAGCTGGAAATCTGGCAACATGATGCCCCCAGCTTTGTTTTTTCCTTTTCAACAATGCCCTGGTGATTCAGGGCCTTTTCTGGTTCTACAAAAAATTAAGGGCTGTTTGGTCTAGTTATTTGAAAAATGTCATTGGTATTTTGATTGGGATGGCATTGAAAGTGTAAATTGCTCTGGGTAGCATAGACATTTTAACTATGTTAATTCTTCCAATCCATGAGTATGGAATATTTTTCAATCTTTTTATGTCTTCTTCAATGTCTTTCAAGAGTGATTTGTAGTTTCTAGAATATAGATCTTTTATGTCTCTGGTTAAGTTAATTCCGAGATAATGTATGATTATTGGTGTGCTTGTAAATGAAATGGATTCCCTAATTTCACTTTCTTCAGTCTCATTGCTCATGTATAGGAATGTAACTGATTTCTGAGCTTTCATTTTCTATCCCACCACATTACATAATTCCTCTATAACTTCTAGTAGTTTGGGTGTGGAGTATTTTTGGTTTTCCATATAGAGTATCATATCATCTCAGAAGAGAGACAGCTTGACTTCTTCTTTGCTGATTTGGATACCTTTTATCCCTTTTTGTTTTCTGATTGCTGTTGCAAGGACTTCTAGTACAATGTGGAATAATAATGATGAGAGTGGACATCCTTGTTGTGTTCCTGATCATAAGGGAGAGGAAAAAAGGAACTTGTGGGACTTCATCAAAATAAAAAGCCAAGGAAACAGTCAAATAAACTAAGAAGCAGCCCACGGAATGGGGGAAGGTGTTAGCAAATGACACGACACATAAAAGACTGGTATCTGAGATCTACAAAGGTCTTCTCAAATTCAATACACAAGAAACAAATAAACAAATCATTAAATGGGGAGAAGATAGAAACAGACATTTTTCTAATGAATACATACAAATGGCTAACAGACACATGACAAAATGTTCAAAATCACTAGCCATCAGGGAAATTCAAATCAAAACCACACTGAGATACCACCTTAGGCCAGTTAGAATGGCCAAAATTGAAAAGGCAGACAACAAGAATTGTTGGTGGGGATGTAGAGCAAGGGATCCCTCTTACATTATTGGTGGGAATGCAAATTGGTACAGCGACTTTGTAAAACAGTGTGGAGGTCCCTTAAAATGTTAAAAATTGAGCTACCCTATGATCCAGCAATTGCACTGCTGGGTATTTACCACAAAGATACAGACGTAGTGAAAAGAAGGGCCTTACACAGCCCAAAATTCTTAGAAGCATTATCCACAATAGCTAAATCATGGAAGGAGCTGAGATAGCCCTTCAACAGACGACTGGATTAAGAAGTTTTGGTCCATATATACAATGGAATATTACTCAGCCATAAAAATGAACTATTTCTCAACATTTGCTGCAACATGGATGGGACTAGAGGAGATAATGCTAAGTGAAATAAGTGAAGCAGAGAGGGACAAGTATCATATGGTTTCACTCATTTATGGAACTTAAGAATTGGTAAATCAGTAGGAGAAAAAAGGGAATAAGAAAGGGGGTGTGAACAGAAGGGGGAATGAACCATGAGAGACTGTGGACTCGGGGAAACAAACTGAGGGCTTCAGTGTTGAGAGGAGTGGGGGATAAGGATAGGCTGGTGATGGATATTAAGGTGGGCAAATTTTGCATGGTGCACTGGGTGTTATATGCAACTAATGAATCATCGAACTGTACACCTAAAGCTAGGGAGGTACTGTATCACGACTAACATAATATAATAAAAAAACATTAAAAAAAAAAGAAAACACATTGGTTCAAACTTGTGGAATACTGCAAAGGTAGTCCTAAGAGGATAGTAAATAGCCATCCAAGCATTTCTCAAATATTAGAAAAACTCCAAATGATCACACTAAACTTTCACCTGAAAGTGCCTGTAGAAAGAATAGAAAATAAAGCCAAAGGAAGAGGGTGAAGTGAAATAATAAAGATTAGAACAGAAATCAATGAAATAGAAACTAGTAGAACAGTAGAACAGATCAAAACAACTCGAAGGTGATTCTTTGAAATAATTAATAAGATGGATAAAACTCTGGCCAGACTTGTCTAAAAGAATAAAGAAAGGATCCAACTTAATAAAATTATGAATGATAGGGAAGAAATCATGACTAGCACCAAGGCAATGGAAAGTATTATTAGAAATTATTACCAGCAACTGTATGCCAACAACTAGGCAAAAAGAAATGGATTCACTCCTGGACACTTATAAACTGTCAAGACTGAAACAGGATGAAATAGACAATCTTAACAGAGCAATGACCAGCAAAGGAAATTGAAACAGTAATCTGAAACCTTCCAAAAAATGAATCCAAGACCAGATGGCCTCCCAGTAGAATTCAATCAAACATTTAAAGAAGAAATCAGACCTATTCTACTGAAGCTGTTTCAAAAAATAGAAGGGGCTGGAAAACTTCCAAACTTGTTCTGTGAGGTTAGTATTACCCTGATCCTGAAACCAGACAAAGACTGCATCAAAAAGGAGAATTACACACCAATATCTCTGATGAACGTTGATGTCAAAATACTCACTAAGATCCTAGCCAATACAACCCAACAGTACATTTAAAGGACTCTCCATGACAACCAAGTGGATTTATTCCCTGGATGCAATGTGGTTCAACATTTGGAAATCATTCAATGTGATAGCACACATTAATAAACAAAAAGACAAGAACCATATGATCCTCTCAGCTGATGCAGAATAAGCTTTTGACAAAGTATAGCATCCTTTCCCGATTATAACTCTTCAAAATATAAGGATAGAAGGAACATACCTTAATAATATTATATGTTATTCATTAATGTTTTCTTATCCATAGCTTCGTATGAAAAGCCACAATGAATATCATTCTCAGCGGGGAAATCCTGAGATCATTTCCCTTAAGGACAGAAATACGACAGGGATGCCCTCTTTCTGAACTATTGTTCAACATAGTACTAAAAGTCCTTGCCTTAGCACTCAGACAACAAGAAGAAATAAAATGCATTCAAAATGGCAAAAGAGAATTCAAACACTCTCTCTTCACAGATGACGTTATAGTTTATGTGGAAAACCCAAAAGACTCCACCCCCAAATTGCTGAAACTTATAAAGCAATTCAACAAGCTTTCTGGATACTTTAATTCAAAGAATTCAGTTCCATTTCTATGCAGTAACAGTTAGAGTGAGGAAATAGAAATTAAGGAATCAATTTCATTTACAATAGCACCAAAAACTGTAAGATACCTAGGAATAAACCTAACCAAAGAGGTAAAGCATCTGTACTCTAGAAATCACAGAACACTTATGAAAGACACTGAGGAAGACACAAAGATGTAAAAATATGCTTTCCTCATGGATTGGAAGAATAAACATTGTTAAAATCTCTATGCTGCACAGATCAATCTACACATTCAATGTAATCCCCATCAAAATAGAATCCGCATTTTTCACAGAGCTGGAACAAACAATCCTAAAATGTGTATAGAAACAGAAAAGACCTCGAATCTCCAGGGGAATATTGAACAAGAATACCAAAGCTTATGGCATCACAGTGCCTGATTTCAAGCTGTATTACAAAGCTGTAATCATCAAGATAGCATGGTACTGGCACCAAAATAGACATGTAGATCTATGCAACTGTATAGAGACTCCAGAAAAGGACTCTGAACTCTATGGTCAACTAGTTTTCTACAAAGAAGGAAAGAATATCCAATGGAATAAAGTCTCTTCAATAACTGGCACTGGAAAAACTGGAACTCCACATGCAGAAGAATGAAACTGGACCATTCCTTTACACCATACACAAAGAAAAACTCAAAATGGTTGAGAGACCTAAATGTGACACAGGTTTCCATCAAAATCCTGCAGACATTAGCAGTACCTTTTTGCCATCAGCCACAGAAACTACCCCTCTACCTCCTGAAGTATCTGTAGTAATGCTTTACCTGTCAGCACACCTAAGAACAATTCCTAAGGCTAGCAGCCCCACCCTGGCACATTGGAGCTCCAAGCTTCCCTAAAGGCCCCAGGACACTAAGGTGCTGATGTCAAGCAGCAGTGAAGGAGACAAGAGGCATCTGTCACTGGTCTGTCACTGGGCAGGTGCTGGGCTGTGATGCCCTATAACACTGAGGGGGAGAACATGCNGAGAGCATGCCAGGTATGGGGCAGAGGCAGCTCCCGCACTGCTGTCCTCCCAGAGCAGATGTTTTCCCTTTGGGAAAGAAAGACCAGGACAAGGACCTGACTCACAGTCTATCCTCTTTCCACCCCTCACTCTTCTGGCCTGCTTCTGTCCCCCACCCTTGTAGATCCCCTCTCCAAGCCTGTCATCTCCTGCCTCCTGCTCACAAAAACTCCACCCCACCAGAGTTGCCCCATTTTACAGATGAAGGTATGGGGTGCCAGCCCATCCAGGACCTGATATTTGTGGAATCCAGGGTATGATGAGCAGGGTCTGAGCAGCTAAGCACAGGAGACGCCAAGTGCTGGGATCACATAAGCGACTCACATCCCACTTACATCTAAGTGACCTGGACTCTGCCAGCCACCACGTGGCCTCCTGAAAGCAGCACCATCTCATCAGTTCAGCACCATCCGTCTTAGTGATTCAAGCCTCCCACTTCCCAAGTCCCCCTGAAGTTCACTTTCCACCCCCAGAGGAAGCTTCCTCATGGCTCCCATCCATTTATGCCCAATTACTATGAGCACACTGACTTGACTGAGATCAGCCCAGGTGCCACAGCACTAGGCTCTTCTTCTTCTAGCAGCTGGAGCCACGGGTGGGCCCCAGCACACTGGGCACTGTTCCCCACCTGAGCTTCCACCCCAAATCCCTGGAGATAAAAGAGACCATTTCCCAGGAGAGGCCAGTCCTTGAACTTAACCTTCCAACTCCCTTCTGACCCCAGTGTCCAGTTTATTATAATGTCCAATTTATTACGGAATCTGAGTTCTACCTCTTGGAAGAGGTCCCGTTCCTTCATGCCCAAGTATTCTCTACAGTCTCCAAATACAGCTGTTCCCAAGTCTCTTGCAAAGTGCCTTACTCTGTGCAAACACCCAGACCCCTGAAACTCCCAATGTGAATCCAATATGTCTCCCCCAATTCCTGCAGTGCTTCTTGGTCAGAACAAACCCCACCGTCCTGGCCACTCATAACACTCTGCCTGCTGTCCTGACACCACACCTCCACACCCAGAGACTGGGAATATTCCCATGCCTCTGGACTCCCTCACCCTGT
>NW_023251258.1:97961-109169 GCF_002007445.2 Ailuropoda melanoleuca
GTCCTAGAAGATGAAACAGACTAGTGCTTTGAAGACTTTGTATTAAAACTCAGGGCTGGAAATGAGGAAGGCGGCTGGGAGGATGTTGTAAAGGAGACCCAGGCCCTGAGCATTATGAAGTCATTGGCTGAGATTCTCCAGTTGAACAAGAGTTGCTCCAGCCTGGAGGGAGAGGTAGAGGCCTTAAAACAAGAGGCCAGTCAGTGCAGTGAGAGGAAGGCTCAGCTCCGTGATGTGGAGAGGTTCTTCATTCAAATGAAGGTTCTCCTGGATGTCTCTGCCTTCCATGCAGTGCCCAAAGGGTGACGTCTGAGCACCCATGACATAGAAGAGAAACTGCGAAAAGTGTGGTCATCTCCAGGAGTGGGGGTGAGGTATGAATTTGAATAGTAGGTTGTATAAATAATTTAAAATGATCTTTTCTATAAGTGTAATTTATGAGAAACAACTCCTTGGTGATTGTAGTGTGCATCCTGTCTTAGAGACACTACCACCCCTTATGAGTCATTATATTCTCCTGATGCTGGGTCTCCACGGCTATGAGAATGAAACATGCAGTGAAACATGCAGAGCTGACAATGAGCATAACCTGCCTGTCCCCATCAATACTTTCAGAAATACTTATCTCGACAACCCAAGCACAGCTGCTGAGGTTGGCACCATTCTGATTGGAAGGAAAAGAGAAGCAGTATGTCAATACACAGGTATTTCTGATATCTTAAATTTCCATCATCTGGGATAAAGGTCCAGGAGACTGCTTGCTAGGTTGTAGGGTTTATGTTTCGCTTTTGCTGAAGCTATCGAACCTATCGACTTACCAGAGTGCCTGCTCCATTTACATTCCCACCAGCAATGTAGGAGAGCTGACTCTTTCCCACATTTGATGTTTTTACCATGTGTTATAATAACCAGCTGTGCTAACAGCTGTGTAGTAGTGATAACTTTCAGGTTTTCATTTGCATTTCCCTTGTGGCTCATGATTTTGAACATTTTACTCTTGTGCTTATTTGCTATTTACACATTCTTTTTCATGTAATGTCTGTCCTTGTATTTTTATCCATATTGTTTGGATAGTTCTTTTTTTTTTTTCCTGTTGAGTGTTGAGAGTTCTTTCCTTATTCTAAGTAGAAGTTCTTTGTCAGATATGTGGTTTGCAAATAGGTTGTCCTAGTCTATAGCTTGTCCGTTTGAGTTCCTAATAGAAGCAAAATTTCTTAGTCGAGTGAAAGTTTACATTTCAGTAAAATCTTGTTTATCAAGTGTTTCTTTTGTGCAGTTTGCTTTTGGTTTTATGATTAAGAACCCACCAATCTCTAGGCCCTGAAGATCTTCTGCTGTGCTTTCTTTGAAAAAGTTTTGTACTGTTAGGATTTACTTTGAATCAAAGCTGTCATAAATCATGTTCTCATTTATATAAGGGGAGAAGTTTAGGCATAGGCATTTTTGTTTGGTTTCTATGCCAATGGATATCCAATGGCTCTGACACATTTTGTTGAAAAGAGCATCCTTCTCACTAAGTGTATTATTCACCTTTGTAAAAAATCCATGAGTCATAGTGGCATAGGTCTAGTTCTGGATCCTTTCTTCTCCTCTATTGATCATTTCTTCCACCAACACCACATATTCACATGGAATATACTGATTCCTCCTATTTCATTCCTTTTCTTTTTTTTATTTTTTTTAAATTTAAATTCAAGTTAGTTAATGCATAATGAATTTTTACTGTCAGGGGTAGCAATTAATGATTCCTCAGCTGCACATTACACCCATTGTGTATATATATATATATATTTTAAATTAAATTTAATTTATTTTTTTGTAAAGTTCAAGGATTCATTAGTTGTGTATAACACCCAGTGCACCATGCAATACGTGCCCTCCTTACTACCCATATTTCTTTATCCATCATCTCTTGATCATCACATGCATATTTTGGCAACTGTGGACATTGCTGCTCTAAACATTGGGGTGTAGTTGTCCAGTCAAATAATTAGATTTGTGTACTTTGGATACATATCTAGTACCGCAACTACAGGTTGTAAGGTAGTTCTATTTTTGACTTTTTGAGGAATCTCTATACTGTATTCCAGAGTGGTTGCACCAGTGTTCATTCCCACCAATAGGATAAGAGGGTTCCCCTTTCTCCGCATCAACACCGACATCTGTTGTTTCCTGACTTGTTATATTTAGCCACTCTGATGGGTTTAATGTGGTATCTCACTGTGGTTTTGATTTGGATTTCCTTCATGATAATTGATGTGGAACATTTTTTCATGTGTCTGTTAGCCATTTGTATCACTTCCCTGGAAAAAGATCTGTTCATGAATTCTCCCCATTTCTTGACTGAATTATTTGGTTTTTCTTGGTGTTGAGTTTGATAAGCTCTTTATAGATTTTGGATACTAGTCCATTATCTGATAAGTCATTTGCAAATATCTTCTCCCATTCCATGGGATGCCTTTTAGTTATTTTGACTGTTTCTTTGGCTGTGCAAAAGCTTTTTATTCCAATGAAATTACAATAGTTCATTTTTGGTTTTGTTTCCCTCGCTTTGGAGACACTGTCTAGCAAGAGGTTCTTGTGAGTGAGTCTATAGTGGCTGTTGCCTGTGTTCTCCTCAAGGATTCAGATGGATTCCTGTCTCACATTTAGGTCTTCTATCCATTTTCCATTTATCTCTGTGTATGGTGTATGAGAACAGTCCAGTTTCGTTCTTCTGCACGTGGCTGTTCAGTTTTCCCAACACCACTTATTAAAGAGACTGTCTTTTTTCCATTCAATATTCTTTCCTGCTTTGTTGAACATTAGTTGAGTATCGAATTTAGTATACATTTTTGGGTTTTCTATTCTGTTTCATGGATCGATGTGTCTGTTTTTGTGTGAGTGATTATAGCTTTGTAATACAGCTTGAAGTCTGAAATTGTGATGGCTCCAGTTTGATTTTCTTTTTCAACATTACTCTGGTTATTTGGGGTCTTTTCTAGTTCCATATAAGTTTATGATTGTTGCTTCCAGCTCTGTGATACCTGCTAATGGTATTTTGAAGGGGATTGCATTGAATGTCTAGAATGCTTTGGGTAATATAGACATTTTAATAATATTTTATCTCCAATCCATGAGCATGTAAAGGTTTTCCATCTCATTGTGTCTTCCTCAATTTCTTTTGTAAGTGTTCCACAGTTTTCAGAGTACACCCCTTGAACACTTCAGTTAGATGTATGCCTCAGTATCTTATAATTTTTGGAATAATTGTAAATGGGATTGATTCCTTGAAATCTCCTAATGCTGCTTCATTGTTAGTGTATAGAAATGAAACTGAATTCTGTACATTGATTTTATAACCTGTGACTTTGCTGGATTCCCGTATCATTTCTAGCAATTTTTGGTGGAGTCTTTCAGTATTCTACACACAGTATCATGTCATCTGGGAAGAGTGAAAGTTTATTTTCTTCTTTGCTCTTTCAGATGCCTTTTTTTTTTTTGGTCTGCTGAGGCTAGCACTTCCTGTACCATGTCCAACAACAGTGGTGAGAGTGGACATCCTGGTCATGTTCCTGACCTTACAGAAAAGCTCTAATCTTTTCCTCATTGAGGATAATATTCACTCTTGGCCTTTCATATGTGGCTTTCAGGATATTGAGGTATGCTCCTTCTATCCCTATATGGTGGAGGGATCATTTCAAGAAAAGATGCTTTATTTTTTCATATGCTTTTTTGGTATCTATTGAGATGGAGTCACTTGGGTTCCAGAGTGCTGGCTGGTCAACTGGGCAGGAGCCGGCAGCACGGGACTTATTAATACCTAGGATGGTCCACCCCTGGAAGGCCCACCCCCAGTCATTTTGACAGCTTCCTGTGCTAGCCCTGCCTTCAGAAGGTCACACCATTGTCACAAAAAGTCTGCAGGAAGACATTGGCAACACTTGAGCCAAGAGCTGACCTTGGGCAGAAGGACATGCACTGGCCCCTGTCCTCTGGATGCAATGTGCCTTTCCCAGTCCCACAAGTTTCCCTCCAAGATTACAGCCCTGACATTGTGAGGTGCTTTGGAGAGTCTGGAGACTGTGTCTAGGAACATACCTGGTAAAGGTCCTTCCACAATTGCTTCAGATTGTGTCATGGAGGTGTGGAACTCAAGTTACCTTTGGCCACCTAAGACGAGCCTCCTAATTAAGTTCCCTTCTATCGCATTACATTGTTTTATCTCTTTCTTTTCATTGTTTATATTTATTAATTAATAATTTAATTATTTTTGTTTATTTTATTTTATTTTTTAAAAGTTTTTTTTATTATATTATGTTAGTCACCATACAGTACATCCCTGGTTTCTGATGTAAAGTTCAATGATTCATTAGTTGCGTATAACACCCAGTGCACCATGCAATATGTGCCCTCCTTACTACCCATCACCAGTATTTTATTTTTATTATGATATGTTTGTCACCATATAGTACATCATTAATTTTTGATGTAGTGTTCCATGATTCATTGTTTGCATATAACACTGTGTGTTCCATGCAATTTGTTCCCTTCTTAATGCCCATCACTGGGCTACCCATTCCCCAAACCCCTCCCCTCTAAAACCCTGTTTGTTCCCCAGAGTCTATATTCTTTTGTGGTTCACTTTCCCTTCTGTTTATCCCCTCTTTGTTTTCCCCTTCCTTCTCCTACCAATCTCCCTGCTATTTGTTATGTTCCACGAATGAGTAAAATCATATAATCGTCTTTTCCTACTTGACTTATTTCACTTAGCATAATCTCCTCCAGTCCCATCCATGTTGCTGCATTGTTGGGTAATCGTTCTCTCTGATGGCTGAGTAATATTTCAAAGAATATATGGACCACATCTTCTTATCCATTTGTCTGTTGAAGGACATCTTGGCTCCTTGCACAGTTTGGCTATTGTGGAACATGCTGCTATGAACATTGGGGTGCATATGGCCCTTCTCTTCACTATGTCTGTGTCTTTGGAGTAAATACCCAGAAGTGAAATTGCTGGATCATAGGGCAGCTCAATTTTTAACTTTTTAAGGTACCTCCACACTGTTTTCCAAAGTGGCTGTACCAACTTCCATTCCCACCAACAGTGGAAGAGGGATGTACTTTCTCCACATCCTCTCCAACATTTGTTGTTTCTTGCCTTGCCAATTTTTGCCATTTAACTGGTGTAAGGTGGTATCTCAATGTGATCTTGATTTGAATTTCCCTGATGGCTAATGATTTTGGACATTTTTTCATGTGTCTGTTAGCCATTTGTATGTCTTCATTGGAAAAGTGTCTGTTCATATTTTCTGCTCATTTTTTGATTTGGTTATTTGTTTCTCATGTATTGAGTTTGAGTAGTTCTTTGTAGATCTTGGATACCAGTCCATTTTCAGAAGTGTCATTTGCTAATATCTTCTCCCATTCCGTGGGTTGCCTCTTTGTTTTGTTGATTGTTTCCTTGGCTGTCCAGAAGCAGTTGCTTTGGCCAATGTTGAAGATGTTACAGCCTATGTTCTTCTCTATTATTTTGATGGAATCCTGTCTCACATCAAGGTCTTTCATCCATTTGGAATTTATCTTTGTTTATAGTTTAAGAGAGGGGTCAAGTTTAATTCTTCTGTATATAACCGTCCAATTTTTCCAGCAACATTTATTGAAGAGATTGGCTTTTTTCCACAGGATGTTTTTTCCTGCCTTGTCAAAGATTAGTTGACCATAGAATCCAGGATCCATTTCTGGAGACTGTTTTCTATTTCGTTGGTCCTTTTGTCTGTTTTTGTACCAGTACCATGCCGTCTTGGTGATCACATCTTGTAGTACAGCTTGAAATCAGGCAACGTGATGCCCCCAGCTTTATTTTTATTTTTTAACATTTGCTTGGTGATTCCGGGACTTTTCTGGCTCCACACAAATTTTAGGATAGTTTGTTCCAGCACTAGTTTATTCTACTGGGTTTTGGTACTATTGTAAATGAAATCAATTCCCTAATTTCTCTTTCTTCAGTCTCATTATTCATGTATGAATGCAACTGATTTATGAGCATTGATTTTGTATCCTGCCACATTACTAAATTATTCTTTGAGTTCTAGTAACTTGGGAGTGGAGTCTTTTGGTTTTTCCATATAAAGTATCATGTGGTCTGGGAAGAGAGTTTGACTTCTTCTTTGCAAATTTGAATACATTTTATTCTTTTTTGTTGTCTGATTGCTGTTTCTAGGACTTCTAGTATTATGTTAACAATAATGGAAAGAGTGAGCATACTTGTCCTGTTTCTGATCTTAAGGGAAAGGCTCTCAGCTTTTCCCCATTGAGAATGTTATTGGCAGTAGGCTTTTCATAGATGGTCTTTATGATATTGAGGAATATGCCCTTTATCCCTACACTCTGAAGGGTTTTTATCAGGAAAGGGTGCTGTGTTTTGTCAAATGATTTTTCTGCATCAGTTGAGAGGAATATATGGCTCTTGTCTCTTCTCTTATTAATGTGTTCTATCACACTGACTGATTTGTGAATGTTGAACCACCCTTGCATCCCAGGGATGAATCCCACTTGCTCATGTTGGATAATCCTTTTACAGTACTGTTAGATCCTATTAGCTAGGATCTTGTTGAGAATTTGGTATCCATATTCATCAGTGACATCCGTCTGTAATTCTCCTTTTTGAAGGGGTCTTTGCCTGGTTTTGGGATCAAGGTAATACTGGCCTCATAGAATGAGTTTCGTTGTTTTCATTCAAGGAAGAAATAAAACCTATTCTCCTGAAGCTGTTTAATAAATGCGTTTATTTATTTATTTATTTACTTTTTCATTTATTGGAACTTCTGTCATTTTTCATTTTAGTGTTCTCATTTTCTCCTGCATTTTATTTTAATTTTTTTGTATTTCTTCTTTCTTTCTTTCTTTCTTTCTTTCTTTCTTTCTTTCTTTCTTTCTTTTTTTCAATTTTTACTTTGTATATGCCCCGGTATTTTAAATAGTTCCCCACCAATCTGGGCTTGCCAGCCACTTATTTTGTTTTCTAGGTGCCCTTGGCATTTGGGGAACCTCTTTCTGATGACACCTAGGCAGTTCCTGGGCAACATATGAAGCAACACTTGTGGAGCCAGGAAGGAGCCTGAAATGAGACAATTTAGAAAGGAGGCACATGAGAGGGAAACTGTGAGTTGGCCATCGCCATGTATGTGGGGAGGTTTGTTCAACACTCCATTGCTTGTTGGCACAAGGGGACAGCAACCGTGAAGGAAGCACATGGGACCCATAAACTCAGAGTGTTCTGGGCAAGTGGAGATACCCCTGGTGTAAGACAAGCAGTGCTATCCACAGTCTGATATGCATTCAGGCCTTCCTAGGTTTCCCAGAGAGAACCAGGCTTTGCTCAGGTGGAGTCCATCATTTTGGCTTTTGTCTGACTCCAGCTGGTGTTCCTTGCTCTTGATTGCTCTTGGTATGGCATGGCAAGAGAGACGTGAGCTCTCAAAGGAGAGCACTACTTAACGACCTGGGAAAAGGAGCTGACAGTTCTAGTAGCATGGGAAACAGGTGAAGAAAATCGTATCAATTGCAAACAAGGTAGAAACCAGAAGGGTCAAGTTGCATCTCATTCAAAGCTGTGGTTTTCCTGTTGTGTTGGGAGGGTGGTGGTGGTGGTGCTGTTTGTGTGTGTGTTGACAAATTATCCAATCCCCCTTCCATGGTAAAAGTCCCTTCAGTGTTTGAAAGGATGATCATGTGGAAATTGCTACCAGTTATCAATTTCAATGGACTCCTGATGACAGCTGTTCTGAAACCAGCAAGCCAAACTAATAAGCAAGCAAGCAACCAACCAACCATCGATCGAACAGAAAATGGTACCCAGAGACCTAAATTCTCCTCCTGTATCCTTTTGGCCTGCAGTGCTCTGAAATCCCATCAGGTGTACTACAGGGAAATCAGGGGAACCCAGTAGAAAGAGAAGATGAAAGGGCTCATTCTCCCAGGAATGAAGGCAGTCCTTTAGCATTTCCAAATTGTAGGGGTGAGTGTGTCTGTGTGTCAGAGGGTTGCCTTGGATGCGCATGTGTTTTGGGCCCAGAGAAACTAATGACTTTAAGTCAAGGAAACAGCATCTTGAAAGACCCAGGGGATCATCTGTGGCCAGGTAGTTGGTGGCAATCTGATCTACAGTTCTGGCTGGGCTTGTCTGAGTGGTGGCTTGCAGCAGGAGGAGATGCGTGGGCAGGGGTCCTCTGCAGTGGGTGCCCTAGACCTTTTCTAGGGCAGCGTCCTAAAGGCAGAACCTTTCAGGAAAGTGTAAATCCCCCAAATGTTCCAAGTACCAAGTCCTGACTGGAGCTCATCAAGGCAGATGGCCATTGGCATGACTCTGTGTTGCTTTTATGAACTTTGTTGTCCTTACAGTGCATGTGGTCACCAGGCAGTCCTGAGGATGAGTCTCACCAAGACTAGGAAGACCCATCAAGCCCCAAGGGGATGTCTTCTGGAAAAGGAGATCATGTTCTTGGTCCCTTAATTTCAGGCCAGGGTGATCTGAGGGTGGAAAAATCACTTTGAGGGATCCCAGGGGAGGCACAGTTGGGCAAAGATGTCCTCCTAGATCAAAGTCCCTGGGGCCTTGGCCTCCAAGAGCATGAGCCACAGCCCACTAGCTGGCAGACTTGTGCCAAGTTCCATGTGAACACCTTCTCTGGCAAACAATTTCCCAGAGAGATGGCTCCATGTTGCACACAGGCCAGGGCCCTGGGAGCTCATCAATATGGATGGCGCAGACCACCCTTTGACCGGACAGGCTCCAGGGCTCAAGTCCAGACTTGAGACTCCTCTGGTGTGGCCGGCCTTGGACCATATGTGGCTGTAGCCCCATTCTTCCCTCCATGTCCTGCGTGCACAACTGCCTGCCCCAAGGGTCCAGAGACCTCCCAGACATTCTCAGGTCAGACAGCTGTAATCCCACAGGCAGGAGGGAGGCTTTCTTCCACGTGGCTTCCACAGACAAAACGTTAGCCCCCGTGTCCCGAAGCCACCTTGTCCCCAGGCACTTTTCAGACATTGGAACCCGCTCTGTCCAGGGAGGGAGACAGACCCTTCCACTCTGTCTACAGAAGTGAAAAGGAGATGTGCCCATTGAGCGAACTTTAAGAGCGACACTCTGCGGCAAGAGAGATATACAGGGTTTCTCGCACAAGCTCTATGGACAGAGAGATACGCATGATCCAACTAAGCAGCTGGATATGCGGAGGCATGGAGAGACAGACGTGTTTGTGCATATAAGTGTGTGGAGAGAGATAGAGATCTATTTGGACAGAAGCGGCCAAGATCAGAATTCTGTGGTTCCTGGCAACTTGGAACACATACGTGTTGGGCATGGGGGAGGGGGGCCTCAAATGACCGAATCCCCAATCTCTCATCTCCCCAGGCACGTGGGAGAGAGTCAGGGGCAGAATAAATCCCCAAGAACTCAATTGCTGACACACACCTGATTGCATCCTCTGACATGCTTAAGCATGATCCTGTCACTGTCGACCTATGATTGTGTCCACTTATGAGGGAAAGTGAGATAGACAGAGATGGGGAGAGAGAGAGACAGAGATCTGAAGAAAGAGACAGAGACAAGGAGGGAGGCAAGGCAAAAAAGTGAGGGAGGGAGGGAGAGAGGGAGGGTGGGAAGGAGGGAGCTTCATTGCCTGCATAGTATGATCAGCCTTAGGCGTGCATTTGGCCTTGACTGAGAATGATGGGGTCGAATCAAATGGGCATGCACTGACTGCCCCTTGGGCTCAACCTACATCCCTTGGAGTAATGATCGCCCTGGAGGCAACTTTCTCAGAGCAAAGTTTGTTCAGATGGCCAGAAGCCTTAGAGCGGCCACTTCAGGTCATCTGGACCAGAAGTTGGGAACCAGACGTGGGCACCCTGATGGCTTCCCAAGAATGGCCCAGGCCCAGGAAGTCTCACAATTCTCTGAAGATTGGCAGGCATGACAGGACGGGAGGGGAATGGAACAAATCACTACCGAGAGATCGCACTGGAGAGGCAAAAAGTGGTTTATGGTAGCAATGGTGATTTCCATTGAGCTTGTAAATCCAGTTTGGATTTCCTCAGAGATACCACTTGCAAGGGAGAGAGGTGAGCTGGCTGGCGGAAGACCACAGAGAGGCTTCGAGGGAATGAAGGCTTTCTTCCTGAGAAGCTAGGAAGAGCAGGGGAGTGAGGCTTGTGGACACATGGTAGAAGAGAGGTGACAAATGCTAAGCTTCTGGAAACAGCCACAGTGCTACTGTTTGGAGAATGCCTGCTGTGAGAGCAGCCATGGCCCCTGCAGCTGCCCTTTGGCATCCCTGGGAAAGGCTTCAGGCCAAACACTCCAGGCAAAGGCCCCAGGGGCCTTCCAGACTTAGGCTGGGACAGGATCCCTGAGAGATGGGAGACTGCAGACCTTTCCACATTGGCCAGTTCCTGACCCTCCTAGCCAGGATGGATTCATGTCCCTGGGCCTCCCAGTCAAGAAGGGTAGCCTCCTGCCTAGGTCTACACGCTCAGCTCCTAGAGACATGATCTTCTGACTCAGCAGGAAGAAAAGGCATGTGGAGGTGTCCTTCTTCGACCTCTCCTCCTGGCTTGGTTTTGCTGCCAGGGCCAGGGATTCCCTGGCCACAGAGGCAAGGGTGATGGCAAGGAGCAGGTCGTGTGAGTGTCCTGACCATGCTTTGCATCAGCCAGGATGCCAGGGAGGGTATCTAGTGCCCGGTGCCCATGGTGCCTTTAGAGGCCTTATGGAGCTTGGTGAGCATGGGGAAGGCAGTGCAGCCCCACCCACAGGGCAGAGAGGGCAGCCTTCTTCTGTCTTCCCAAGCCACACATGCTCCTTTTGGCCTCCCCAATCTTCCTAAGGAACATGAGCAGTGCTACCTGTTCCCCCTCCTTGCGGTCCCGCTACTAATGCATATCAGGAGAGGAGGTCTGAAGTCTTTGGGGGTGGGGAGTATGAGGCCTCCTTGCTCCTAGGACTGAGGCCAAGTAGAATTATGCAGCATGGCCAGCAGGGCCTGAAAGTCGTCCTCACTGAGGGGTGCTTCCGGGGGTCCCGGAGGCTCCTCTTGCCGCAGACACCCACTCAGGCTAGGCTGTCTGTCTTCCTCCATCTCTGCGGCTGAGAAAAGCTCCTCGAAAAAACTTGAGGCATCTGCAGAAGGCTGTTGCTGGGGGTCGAGCGCAGCAGACAGCCCT
>NW_023251258.1:111950-120928 GCF_002007445.2 Ailuropoda melanoleuca
GCTGCCCTTTGGCATCCCTGGGAAAGGCTCCAGGCCAAACACTCCAGGCAAAGGCGCCAGGGGCCTTCCAGACTTAGGCTGGGACAGGATCCCTGAGAGATGGGAGACTGCAGACCTTTCCACATTGGCCAGTTCCTGACCCTCCTAGCCAGGATGGATTCATGTCCCTGGGCCTCCCAGTCAAGAAGGGTAGCCTCCTGCCTAGGTCTACACGCTCAGCTCCTAGAGACATGATCTTCTGACTCAGCAGGAAGAAAAGGCATGTGGAGGTGTCCTTCTTCGACCTCTCCTCCTGGCTTGGTTTTGCTGCCAGGGCCAGGGATTCCCTGGCCACAGAGGCAAGGGTGATGGCAAGGAGCAGGTCGTGTGAGTGTCCTGACCATGCTTTGCATCAGCCAGGATGCCAGGGAGGGTATCTAGTGCCCGGTGCCCATGGTGCCTTTAGAGGCCTTATGGAGCTTGGTGAGCATGGGGAAGGCAGTGCAGCCCCACCCACAGGGCAGAGAGGGCAGCCTTCTTCTGTCTTCCCAAGCCACACACGCTCCTTTTGGCCTCCCCAATCTTCCTAAGGAACATGAGCAGTGCTACCTGTTCCCCCTCCTTGCGGTCCCGCTACTAATGCATATCAGGAAAGGAGGTCTGAAGTCTTTGGGGGTGGGGAGTATGAGGCCTCCTTGCTCCTAGGACTGAGGCCAAGTAGAATTATGCAGCATGGCCAGCAGGGCCTGAAAGTCGTCCTCACTGAGGGGTCCTTCCAGGGGTCCAGGTGACTCCTCTTGCACAGACACCCACTCATGATAGGTTGTCTCTCTTCCTCCATCTCTGTGGCTGAGAAAAAGCTCCTCAAAAAAACTTGAGGCTTCTGCAGAAGGCTATTGCTGTGGGTCGAGCGTGGCAGACAGCCCTGCAGCAGGCCTGCTGCAGCCAGCCAGGGGTCTCAGCATGTGCAGGCTGCAGAGTTGCCCCATCCGGAGCCTGTCCTGTGCCCATGACAAGCCGGGAGCCCTGGGCCCAGCATTGTGTGGTGTGGTCACTACCCAAGGGCACTGCCTCCTGCCAGCCTTGGCAAGGATTGGCAGCAGGAGGCTGGAGGTAGTGTTGAAAGGGCAGGGGAGCCATGCCAGGGTGCTCAGGCTGCTGTTGGCATTGCCATTGCTATGGGGTGCAAAGAGAGTGGGAAGAGCTAAGAGGTACCTTCCCAACATCGGTCCTGTCAAGGAACAGCTCATCAGGCCTTCAGAAGCGGGAAAATGGTTTCTTCCTAGGCCACCTTGGGTGGGTGGGCCATCATGGCCTCCAGGGCTGGGCTCCGAGGGCCCTCACAGGAATCTGGAGGGGCAAAGCCCATGGTGGGAACAGGAGGTGTCCCCGCAGCAAAGGCCTGCATGCCTCCCGGAGGATTGGACACATTCAGATTCTGAGAGCTTCTGGGAACACAGGCCAGGGGGCCAGGGTCCCCCAGGACAGTGAGGGGAGGACTGGGATCAGGGTTTTCCACCCAGGCATTCATGGGGCCACTTGTGCTCTCCTTGCATGCCGAACTCTTCTGTGCGGAAACCAGACCTGGGATAGAGAAGAGAGGTGGTGGGCATGAGAAGAAGGGGGCGATGCCAGCTCTGCTTCCCCTCTCCCCTACCCAGAATCCCTCGGGGACAAAGATGGGACTGTTGGTGTGAATCGCAGGGGAATTCTGTTTCCCTTTCAGCTGGCCCTTGCAAACTTGGTGAATGCCCAGGGAAACTTGGACACTTGGCCAGGTGGGGATTTCCTGTTTCCTGGCTTGAATGGTGGGGGCTCAGATCCACAGTTCCTCCTGTTATTCAGTCCCTGCTTTGCCCTCTCCTGGCTTGCCAACTGCAGGTTTCTTAGCCATTCCATGTGGGAGACCTGGGACAAGACTTAGCTGACTGCCTGCCATCAGGGAGTCCTCAGAACATCCCACAACACCTTCACCCCCATCCCCATCCCGTCTGATTGAGTGTAATGCCAATGGCAAACCACCTCCTCTGACTCGGAGGCATTCATCCCATGCCTCCTTGCCTTGCATCAATGTGGGAGGTCTACAGGCACAGCACTAATGGGCCGAGGGGAAGGTGTGGGCAGCCAAGAATCCCCATCATCAACACCTGCATTTGGATTTGGTTCTCACTCCTCTGGTGGCTGGAGCAGAAGAGGAGTTCTCAGGAACTAGCACATCCAACTTCTCCTCTGTCTGGGGACAACACTTGTCACAGTCCAGGCCCCTGCATGCCAGCTTGAAGCAGGGTCATGGGCTCTTCCCCCGAAGGATAGGCTTCCAGTGAGCCTGCCTCCATATACCATAAAGCTGTTCCACAACTCCTGTTTTTCCAGAAACCAATCTCTGTGGAGCTCATGGAGAAGAAGAACAAGTCTCCTCACACAGGGCCCATGGGAACTCTCGCCCACCTGGCCAATAACCCTAGGTGTGTGTGTGTGTGTGTGTGTGTGTGTGTGTGTGTGTATGTGTGTGTGTGTGTTCACATGCTTATCCGTTTTTGTCATAGCCTCTCCATCACTGATTCCAGTGAGGTTAGCATGGACCCAGCCACACAAGCCGGCCATTGCATCACAAGTCTGAGGAGACCCAAGAAGACGACTCTGTGCTTCCCCACAGGCTGAGGACAAGAAGATTCAAAGCCTCTCTGGCCCAGAAGCAACCCACCCACCCAATAGGTGATGCACGCACAGAGTCCATCTCTGGAAAGAGAAAGGCAACTGGAACTGGATAGCTTGGGTCCCTCTCTTAGCCTTCTTGCCAAACACTTGGCAAGCACACCCATTTCTGTGTCAAGGAGAAGCCTAAGAAGAGACCCATTGGCTCTGATGGGGAGTCACCTTGAGTACAAGCTGGAGGCTGTTTGTGTTGTGTGGTGGCACTTCCCCTTGGGCGTTTGCAGGCCCTGATCAGCTCTGCATTAGCTGTCTGGTGCGCTGGTTCTGGAACACCTAAGTGGGAAAAGAAGAAAACGATGGTCAGGCAACACTGGTGGACATGACATATACATAGATACGTCTTTCCATGTGGATTGTGCTGGTTTGTTTGTTTCTTGTCTCAGAGCTAAGGTCTCAGAGTGTTTTGTGTGGGACATGTGATAACTCTGGACAAATGATCTCTAGGGAGAGTCATGCGGGATGTATTGACCTGTTGGGATGTCCCAGGCATTGCGCTCCAATGGTACCTGTGTTGCACGAATGAACGACTTGGAATGACTCCAAATGGCATCGGCTCTCCAGGGATGCATGTGTGGGGGGCCAAATCTTCTGAGCTCTCCAACTGAGCATGGAGATTGACATGCAGTGGCTTCGGCTGGCCTGTGTCTACATCTTGTATCCCAGGGAGATTGAAAGGGAATCTCAAGCCTACCTGAATCCTGGATTCTGGAATGTCTAGCTCTCGGGGCAGTCATTCTCTGATGGTGATAGCAGTGTATGGGTTGTGTTGGAACGATGCCTGCAGAGCCCCTTTCTGTGTCAGCTTCAAAACAAGCTGCCTCTGTCGGGATCCCGGTGGGAGTGGGCCTGTTGAGGGAAAATGGCCACCACCTTTGGAAGCCTTTCCTAAGAATGCAAACTGGTGGTGCGGTCTGAGCTCTTCCCTTTCTGCAATATCCACACCTCCTTAGGCCAGGCATTCCTGTCCCTTTGCTACTCATGGATGCCCCTAAGGGACTGCTCAATAGGACACAGGCAGTCCGAAATCTGCCTATGGGAATGGGTGAGAGTCAAGGATCTCGGGAAATACCAACTGCTCTCCAGCTGTGGGATGGCATGCCAAGAGATTTAGGAGACCTGCGGTGGAGGAGAGTGGGAGAAAGCACCTAAGGAGAAGCAAAGAGGGTCACGCTGCTACTGAGAGACCTCAGGTAAAAAGCCAACCACACATCCTGAATGGTGCTCCATTAAGGGGAAAGTTCTATTCTTGGAAACGATCCCTAAAAGGGCTGCTGAATCTGGACCCGTACTCTGCCACCAGAGATCGAGCTTGCCTATGTGCCAAGAGGGCCTATCAGTGGGAATCATGGCCACCAGCCTCCATTTTCATTCTGATGGCAGCCACATGCCAACTTCTCTCAATCCCCTTCCCCTAGTTCTCCGTAGATCACAGCCCTCCAGCATGTGTCCCCGCCATCAGGGTGGTCCCTTCTCCTTTCCTGAACCCTGGAAACTTATTAGGTCCTTTTATCCAGCCATGGAACAGGGCATCTGATGGAAACTTACTGTTTCAGGAACCGGTGGGAGCCATGCTGATGGAGTCACTTGGGTCCAGAGTGCTGGCTGGTTGACTGGGCAGGACCCAGCAGCACGGGACTTATCAATTCCTTCAATGGCCCACCCCTGGAAGGCCCACACCAAGCCATTTTGACAGCTTCCTGCCTTCAGTGGCTCACACCTTTGGTGCAAAAAGTCTGTAGGAAGACATCGGCAACACTTGAGCCAAGAGCTGAACCTTGGGCAGATGGACGTGCCCTGGCCCCTGTCCTCTGGATGCTGTGTGCCTTTCCCTCTCCCACAAATTTCTCTCCAGGATTACAGCCCTGACATCACAAGGTGCCTTGGAGAGTCTGGGGACTGTGTCTGGGCCTGGACCCGGGGAAGGCCCTTCCACGATTTCTTTGGATTTTGGCATGTGGGTGTGAAACTCGATTCATCTTTGGTCCCCCAAGACAAGCCTCCTAATTAAGTTCCCTTCTATCACATTACATTGTTTTCTACCTTTGTTTTCATTTTCTTCTTTCTTTCCTCTTTCTTTCTTTCTTTCTTTCTTTCTTTCTTTCTTTCTTCTTTCTTTCTTTCTTCTTTTTTCTTTATACATGTATATGTGCATATATGTATGTATGTATTTATTTTTGTATTTATTTATTTTATTTCTTTTCCTTTCTTTTCTTTCCTTTTCTCTTCTTTTCTCTGCTTTTACTCAGTATGATGTGTTAGTCACCATCCGGTACATCATTAGTTTTGATGTCATTTTCCATGATGCCTTGCTTGCATAGAACACCCAGTGCGTCATGCAACACGTGCCCTCCTTAATACCCATAAGCAGGCTAGCCCATCCCCCCACAATCCGCCCCTCTGAAACCCTCATTTTGTTTCCCAGAGTCCGTCATCTCTTCTGGTCCATTCTCTCTTCTGTTACCGCCCCCTTTCATTTTTCCCTTCCTTCTCCTACCGATCTCCTGCTAATCCAATGGAACATAAGATATAAGACTCAAGACATAAGGATGTCTTATGGACATGGAGATCCTGTTCTTGGTCCCTCATTCTGGTGCCAGAGTGATCTAGTGTGAGACGATCAGGCTGAGGGATCCCAGGGGTGGCACAGTTGGGCAAGGATGTCCTCCCAGATCAAAGCCCCTGGGGTCTTGGCCTCCAAGGCCAGGAGACACAGCCCGCTCGCTGGCAGACTCATGCAACCTTTCACTTGGACACCCTCTCTGGCAGGCAATTTCCCAGAATGGTGGCTCCATGTTGGACACAGGCCAGGGCCCTGAGAGCTCACCGATATGGATGGCACATTCCACCCATTGACGGGACAGGCTCCAGGGCTCAAGTCCGGACTTGAGACTCCACTGGTGCAGCTGGCCTTGGACCCCAATGTGGCTGCAGCCCCGTTCTTCCCTCCATGTCCTGTGAGCACAACTGCCAGCCCCGAGGGTCCAGAGGCCTCCGACATACTCGCAGATCAGACCGCTGTCATCCCACAGCCGGGAGGGAGGCTTTCTTCCATGTGGCTTCTACAGACAAAATGAAAGCCCCATATGTCCCGAGGCCCCGTTGTCCCCAGGCACATTTCAGACATTGGAACCCTCTCTGTCCAGGGAGGGAGACAGACCCTTCCACTCTCTCTACAGAAGTTATAGGGAGATGTGTCTATAGAGTGAACTTTAAGAGCGACACTCTGTGGCAAGAGAGATGTACAAGGTTTCTTGCACAAGCTCTATGGACAGAGAGATACCCATAATCCACTGGTGCAGCTGGACATGCTGTGAAGGCATGGAGAGGCAGACATATTTGTGCATATGCACGTGTGCAGTGAGATAGAGATCTATTTGGACAGAAGTGGCCAAGATCAGAATTCTTTGGTTCCTTGCAACTTGGAACACATTCGTGTTGGGCATGGGGGAGGGGGGCCTCAAATGACCGAATCCACAATCTCTCATCTCCCCGGGCACGTAGGAAAGAGTTAGGGGCAGAATAAATACCCATGGAACTCAACCGCAGACCCACACCTGAGCACGTCCTCTGACATTCTTAAGCAGGGACCTGTGACAAAGTCGAACTCTTAGTGTGTCCACTTATGAGAGAAAGTGAGATAGAGAGAGAGGGGGAGAGAGAGACAGAGATCTGAAGAAAGAGACAGAGACAAAGAGGGAGGCAAAGCAAAAAAGCAAGGGAGGTGGAGAGGGAGGGAGGAAGGGAGGGAGGGAGGGAGGGAAGGAGGGAGCTTCGTTGCCTGCATAGTATGATCAGCCTTAGGTGTGCATTTGGCCTCTGCTGAGAATGATGGGGTCGAATCCCATTGGGAATGCACTGACTCCCCCTAGGCTCAACCTACATCCCTTGGAGGAATGCTCACCCCTGAGGCTCCTTCATCCAGAGGAAAGTTGATCAGATGGCTGGAAGCGTTAGAGTGGCCCCTCTGGGTCCTCTGGGCCAGAAACTGGGATCCAGACATGGGCACTCCGATGGCTTCACCAGCCCAGCCCAGGCCCAGGAAACCTCATGAATCTCTGAAGTTTGGCAGGCATGACATGATATGAGGGGAATGGAATAATTCACTACCAAGAGATCGCACTAGGGAGGCAAAAAGAGGTTTTTTCTAGCAATGAAGTGTCCCATGGAGCTTGTAAATCCAGTTTGGATATCATCAGAGCTATATCCCTTACAAGGGAGAGAGGTGAGCCAGCTGGCAGAAGACCACCGAGATGCTGGCAGGGAACTGAGGCTTTCTTCCTGAGAAGCTAGGAAGACCGTGGAGAGTGAGGCATGCCGCCACATGGCAGAAGATAGGAGACAAATGCTAAGCTTCTGGAAACAGCCACAGTGCTACCGTTTGTAGAATGCCTGCTGGAGAGAGGCGGTGCCATCCCCGGGGCCCCCCTTTAGCATCCCTGGGAAAGGCTCCGGGCCAAACACGCCAGGGAAAGGCCCCAGGGGCCTTCCAAAATTAGGCTGCAACAGGATCCCTGAGAGATGGGAGACTGCATTCATTTCCCTGTTTGGCCAGTTCCTGGCCCTCCCAGCCAGGACGGATTTATGTCCCTGGCTTCCCGCGGTCAAGATCTAGGTGTACACGCTTAGCTCCTAGAGACACGACCTTCTGTCTTGGCAGGAGGAAAAGGCATGTGGAGGTGTCCTTCTTTGACTTTTCTTCCTGGCTTGGTTTTGCTGCCAGGGTCAGGATGCCCCAGGCCACAGAGGCAAGGTGATGGCAGGGAGCAAGTCCTGTGTGTGTCCTGAGAGTGCTTTGGATCAGCCAGGCTGCTGGGGAGGGTGCCCAGTGCCCGGTGCCCACAGTGCCTTCAGAGGCCTTGTGAAGTTTGGTGAGCATCGTGAAGAAAGCGGGGCCTCACCCACAGGGCAGAGAGGACAACATTCTTCTGTATTTCCAAGCCATGGGCACTCCTTTGGGCCTCCTAGATCTTGCTTGGGAGGGTAAGCAGTGCTGTGTGCTCCTCCTCCTCACTTTCCCACTAGGACCGCCTCTCAGGAAAAGAGGTCTGAAGACACTGGGGGGTGGGGAGGACGAGGCCTCCCAGCTCCTAGGACTGAGGATACGTGGAATCCTGAAGCATGGCCAGCAGGGCCTGAAAGTCATCCTGGCTGAGGGGTGCTTCTGGGGGTCCCAGAGGCTCCTCTTGCCACAGACACCCACTCATGATAGGGTGTCTGTCTTCCTCCATTTCTGTGGCTGAGAAAAACTCCTTGAAAAAACTTGAAGTTTCTGGAGAAGGCTGTTGCTGTGGGTTGAGCGCAGGAGACAGCCCTGCAGTAGGGTGTGCCTGCTGCAAGCCAGGGGTCTCAGCTATTGCACTGCATAGCTGCACCATCCGGAGCCTGTCCCGTGCACACGACAAGCCAGGACCACTGGGCCCAGCACTGTGCAGTGTGGTCACGACCCGAGGGCCCTGCCTCCTGCCAGCCTTGGCTTGGATTGGCAGCTGGAGGCTGGGGGTAGTCTTGGAAGTGCAGGGGTGCCATGCCAGGGTGCTCAGGCTCCTGCTGGCATTGCCCTTGCCATGGGGTGCAAAGAGGAGTGGCAAGGGCTGAGAGGTACCTTCCCACCATCAGTCCTGTCAAGGAAAGGCTCCTGGGGCCTTCAGGATCGGGAAAGTGGTTTCCTCCTTGGACACCTTGGGTGGGTGGTACCATCATGGCCTCCAGGGCCATGTTCCAGGGCTTCTGCAGGAGCATAGAGGGACAAAGCCCATGGCGGGAACAAGAGGTGTCCCCGCATCAAAGGCCTGCATGCCTCCCGCTGGATTGGATGAATTTGGATGCTGAGAGCTTCCAGGGACACAGGCCAGGGGGCCCGGGTCCCCCAGGACAGTCAGGTGAATAGCGGGTTCAGAGTTTGCCACCCAGGCATTTGCAGGGCCACTTCTGCTCTGCCCTGGGTGCTGAGCCCTTCTGTTTTAATCCAGACCTGTGTCAGAGAAAAGAGGTCATGGGCATGAGAAGAAGGAAACGATGCCAGCTTTAATTCCCCTCTCCCCCACCCGGGATCCCTCGGCGACAAAGCCAGGACTGTTGGTCTGAATCAAAGGGGAACTCTGTTCCCCTTTCAGCTGGCCCTTGCAAACTAGGTGAACGCCGAGCAACTTGGAGACCTGGCCAGGTGGGGATTCCGCCATTGCGGGCTTGAATGGCTGGTGATCAGCTTCGCAGTTCCACCTGTTGTTCAGACCCTGCTTTGCCCTCTCCTGGCTTGCCCAGTGCAGGTGTCTGAGCTATTTCTG
>NW_023251258.1:121028-132063 GCF_002007445.2 Ailuropoda melanoleuca
CATAGTATAATAAAAATATTTAAAGAATAATAAAAAATAAAATAAAAAATAATAAAAATAAAATTTAAGCTAAAAATTAATGTTTTTTATTTATTTATTATAATATTTTTTATTATATTATGTTAGTCACTATACAGTACATCCCTAGTTTTTGTTGTAAAGTTCCATGATTCATTAGTTGCGTACAACACCCAANCTAGTTTTTGTTGTAAAGTTCCATGATTCATTAGTTGCGTACAACACCCAATGCACCATGCAATATGTGCCCTCCTTATGGGTAAAATATTAATGTTTTTTAAATATTAATAAAATGATTTAGTCATCTGAGCAGATGATATTAACATTTTGTCCATCAGAAAAACAATTTGGATCCATCTTCATTCATATATATACATACACACACACACATACACACAAACATATATACATACACATGCAATATTTTCTGTCACTATATGGTATTGCCACAAATTAATTTGTAAATGAGCTCCATTTAATTGGTTTAAAGAAGTTTAAGCATATATATAAATTAAAGGATTCCTAAATTTCACATGGATAGAATGGAAATTAACCAATATACTCTTCATACGTAATATGAGGTAATAGATGGTACATGAAGGCTAGTTTCAATTTGGTGGCTCAATTAGAACAGTCATATGTTCAGAGTTATCAACCTTGAACATAATGAAAACATACAAGGTTTGTTTTGTTTTTACCTTGGTTTATTACTCAAATAATTTAATTTTATTTGTTAGGAAACATCAGCAGGAAAATAACATGGTATAATCAATTTATATAGGTAATCTGAATGTAATTGTTGAGAACAAGAAATTGAATAAGTATAAATGAGAAAAAAAGTCTTTAGTACATTTTAATAATTTCTCAAATCTTTTTGGTAACTAAACATCATAGTTTTGCTAATTTAAATTAAATAATGTATAGCTATTAAATAACTGAATAGTTCCAAACTGAGATAAAATACACAAACGTTAATTATTATAAACATAGATATATTTGCTTTAAGCTTTCTGTTATAGAGGAACCAGTGATGTTTGGAGCAGTCCCATTTAAACAAAGCCAAAAAATAATGAATTCTTCTTAATTGTGTCTCTAAATCATTTAAGTTTTATTGTGTTTCCTAATTTCTTTCTTTCTTTCTTTTTAGTTCCCGTCTTCTCCTCAACCCCTGCAATCACTGTTAACTTTTCATAGGTTTTTCTAGGTAAGTCTAAGCAGGTTTTTGGAATCTTATTCTATAAACCAGGGCTCTGCATCATTTTTACATATTGGCTCACCAATTATCCTGGTTATACTTGTCAAAAACACACTGTTTTCACCATTTATTTAGTTATCTCTTGGGCTTTGAACTCTGATCCTCTGTCATGTTTCTTTCTTACATGGGGACTACACTCCTTCATTCAGACTAACTTTTTATAATGTGCTTTGATAACTAACAATAAGTGGATGAAGGTGGTTTTCTGCCTCTACAATTTGGAATAGTCCACAGACAATACAGGGACAAGGTATCATGCTCCTCAACAACATGGATATGAAACTTGCAAAATCTAGAGTGTGGGTTATTCCACAGAAAACAATACTCAGTTTCTTTTATAAAAAATATTATCTGTTTTTTTTTAAAGATTTTATTTATTTATTCGACAGAGATAGAGACAGCCAGTGAGAGAGGGAACACAAGCAAGGGGAGTGGGAGAGGAAGAAGCAGGCTCATAGTGCAGGAGCCTGATGTGGGGCTCGATCCCGTAATGCCAGGATCACGCCCTGAGCCGAAGGCAGACGCTTAATCGCTGTGCCACCCAGGTGCCCCAATATTATCTGTTCTTAATAAATGGGATACTATACACTTAAAGAGATTTAAAAACTTATTAAATTAATTAGACGGACTTCTTTTGGATTATAATTTTTACACATATTATAACAATATTTGAAATTTTAACACTATTTGAATATTTTATGAAACTAAGGAATGTTAGTTAACTGTTTAAGAATGTGTCATGGTAAAGTAAATATGTTTAAAGAAGCCTACATTTTTAGAAGCAGGTATTGAAGAATTTACAGATTCAGGGATGTGATGTATCACACTTATTTTAAAATGTGCACTGGGTAGTGGGATATTAGAGTATACAGAACCATATTATCCCTGTGATGATAATACTGGGAAATGTGTGATTGATGCATGAATTTAATCATGATATCCTTTCACTTTACAATGCAATGAATACCCTCAAAGGAATCTAAAAAAAAAATGAGGCTTTGATTCAGAATTCCGTAACTTTCATAGAATACACGAAGATGAATTAAAGTTATATATTCTATCCTCTACCATATATTCTACCGTGTCACCTAGAAACACAATGTGCTTATTTACCTCCTCTCTTAAAGTTCCGGGGGCGGGTATTGTCCTTAAGTGAAAGATGCAAACTTCTTGATGAATCTATATTCAAGACATGTGTAAATTTTGCTACATTTGTAATTTTATAAAACTAGCATTTGTAACTGTTTAGAGCCCTTCATTTTTCTGTATTAATTGTGTATCCCTCGATACATTTTGAGCATTCTTACAGTTTTCCAGTTAAATCCAACCATATTCCAAATTACTTTTATCAAGCATATATTGCTTTTTGCTTGTTTCCTAAAAATTAATACCTTTTTGGTGACAGGAATGTTTACCACAATATTCACGGCCACTGCTTCTAGGAAGATGTTTAGTGAAACTATGTCAGTTTGTATTTAACGTCCTGATCATATAATTGATGGGGATTATTAAGAATATTTTCATTCAAGATGGCTACAGATTTTACAATTCTATAGACATTTTTTTCCCTCCCGCATTACCAAAGAGTTTTTTTTTGTTGTTGTTGTTTATTTGTTTGTTTTGTGTTTTTGTTTGTTTGTTTTTGCTTTTGGGTTTTTTTGGCATTTGTTGTTGCTGCTGCTGTTGTTGTTGTTAGTGTTCTGTAAGAATTTGTTTCTTTTTTACAAAATTGTTGTCCCCATTGGGGTAATGTCATAGTTTTTCCTCTAACTTAGAATCATTATTGGCTCCTATCTTTCTCTAAATTCTTATATCCAATTCACCAGTATACATGTAGGCTGTATCTTTAAAATTGGTTCCGTATATGCCCACTTCACAAAGGCTCCCCTGCAGACCCCTGGGCTCAGCTACCATTGTCTCTCGCCTTGGTACCATGAAGAATATTTAATTGCTTTTCCAATTTTCTTTTTTTTTTGGTAAGATTTTATTTATTTGAGAGAGAGAGCATGGGGGGTTGAGGGGCAGAAGAGTGAATGAGGCAGTGGGGAATGTAAGTGTTGTAGAAGACAGGCTGATGGAAAGGAAAGAAGTTGAAGAAAAGAGAGAAAACAGCTCAGAGCCCATGAAGAAGGGATTTGGGAAATTAATGATGCCCTGAAACAAACCAATGTCAGAATTACTGGTGTACCTGAGGGGGAAGAGAGAGGGCCAGAGGTATATTGAGCAAATCTTAGCAGAAAACTTCCCTAATCTGGGGAAGGAAACAAGCATTCATGTCCAAAAGTCAGAGACGACCCCTCCCAAAATCAACAAAAATAGATCAACATACTGATATATAGTGAAGCTTACAAAGTTTAGATAAAAAGGGAGACTCTTGAGAGCATCTTGAGAAACAGGGTTTCTAATCGACAGAGGGAAGATCATCACATTAACATCAGACCTATCCACAGAAACCTGGCAGGCCAGAACGGGCTGGCAAGATATATTCAGGGTACTGAATGAGAAGAACTTGCAGCCAAGAATACCGTATACAGCAAGGCTGTCATTCAGAATGGATGGAGAGATAAAGAGCTTCTGGGACAGGCAGAAACTGAAAGAATATGTGACCATGAAGCCAGCCCTGAAAGAAATATTAAGGGGGATTCTGAAAGTGAAGAGAAACATCAAGAGTAATATAGTCCAGAAATTAACAGACAACCAACAGAGACAGAGACATTACAGAGAACACAATGGGACTAAACTCATATCTTTCAATAATTATTCTGAATGCAAAAATGGGCTAAATGCTCCAGTCAAAAGACACGGGGTATCAGATTGGATAAAAAAGCAAGACCCATCCATATGCTGTCTACAAAAGACTCACTAAAGACCTAAAGTAATGTCCAGATTGACTCTGAGTGGATTGAGAACCAATTACCACACCACCTCAAAAGAAAGCTGGGGTAACAATCCTCATATCAGACAAAAGATTTTAAACAAAAGACTGTAGTAAGAGATGAAGAGGTACAGTATATAATCCATAAAGGGTCCTTCCAACAAGAAGATCTAATAATTGTAAATACTTATGCCCCCCAAATTGAGAGTAGCAAATTATATAAAACAATTAATAAACAAAATAAAGAAACACATTGATAACACATTAATAGTAGTGGACTTCCACACTTCACTGACAGCAATGGAAAGATCATCTAAGCAGAAGATCAACAAAGAAACAGGGTTTTGAATTACATACTGGAGCAGAGGGACTTCACAGGTTTATAAAGAGTATTCCATCCTAAAACAACAGAATTCGAATTCTTTTCAGTGCACATGGAAATTTCTCTAGAGTGGATCATGTAATGGGTCACAAATCAGATCTCAAATGATAACAAAAGATTGAAATTATTCCCTGCATGTATTTTCAGACCACAATACTTTGGAACCTGAACTCAATCACAAGAGGAAATTGGAAGAAAGTCAAACCATTAGAGGTTAAAGAGCATCCTGCTAAAGAATGAATAGGTCAACCAGGAAATTAAAGAAGAATTTTGAAAGTCCTGGAAACTAATGAGAATGAAAAGACATCTTTTCAAACCTTTGGGATACAGCAAAGGTAGTCCTAAGAGGGACGTACATTGCAGTTCAAGCCTCTCTTAAAAAAATTAGAAAAATCTAAAATATTAGAAAATCTCAAATCTGAGGGCTGCAGATAGGGAGGTGGCTGGGGTGGTGGGGTAACTGGGTGATGGGCATTAAGGAGGGCAAGTGATGTGATGAGTACTGTGTGTTATATACTACTGATGAATCATTGAACCTTATATCTAAAACCAATGATGTCCTGTACATTGGCTAATTGAATTTAAAAAAAAATAATAAAGTCTCCATAGCACATCTAGAGTTATTATCTAGAGAAATTAGACAGGTGATATGTGCCTCTGCTCAGATTCCTTCAATAGATCATATTAGTCCAAATTATTTAAACTTCCATAAACTACTATTGGTTACATTTCTGAACTTACCCATAGCATATCCCTCCCTTACTGGATTTGTACTGCTGTCCTCTTTGCTTTTCCTCATGGTCATTTGCTCTGTTGTTCTCTCCCCTAGCACTTCTTTTCTGCATAAATTGCCTTTGGCTGACTCTCATCACATTTAGACTTCTTTCATAATTATCGAGTGTAATTTATTCCTGGGCTCCAAGCCACAAATCAATCAAAGTGATACACCAAATTGATAAAAGAAAGCATAAGAACCATATGATCCTTACAATAGGTGCAGAAAAAGTATTTGGAAAAGTAGAGTGTCCATTGTACATAAAAACCCTCAACAAAATAGGGGTAGAGGGAACATAAGTCAGCATGATAAAAGCCATATATAAAGACCCACAGCCAATGTTATCCTCAATGTGGAAAAACTGAGTGTTTATCCACTACAGTCAGGAATAAGATAGTGAAGTCCACTGTCATCAGTGTTATTTAATATAGTACTGGAAATCCTAGACTTAGCGTCAGGCAACAAAAAAGAAAAAAAAAAAGCATCCAAGTTAGCAAGGAAGATGTCCAAATTTCAGTATATGCAGAAAACATGATACTTTATGTAGAAAATGTAAAAGAATCCACCACCAAATTACTGGAACTGATACACATACTTAGCAACATTGCAGGATACAAAATCAACATATAGACATCTATTGCATTTCTAATAATGAAGCAGCAGAAATAGAAGTCAAGGAGTCAATCCCATTTACAATGGCACCAAACACAGGATACCTAGAAGTAAATCTAACCAAAGAGGTAAAGATCTCTACTCTGAAAACTATAGAACAGCTAAAGAAATTGAAGATGACACAAAGAAATAGCAAAACACTACATGCTCATGAATTGGAAGAATAAATATTGTTAAAATGTCTCTACTACCAAAGCAGTCTACACAATTAATGCACTCCCTATGAAAATGCCAGCAGTATTTTTCACAGAGATAGAAGAAACAATCCTAAAATTTGTATAAAGCCACAAAGGACTCTGATAGCCAAAACAATTCTTAAAAAGAAAAACAAAACTGGAGGAATCATTTCCAGATTTCAAGCTCTATTACAAAGCTGTAGTCATTGAGACAGTACAGTACTGGCACAAAAACAGACATATAGATCCATGGAACGGAGTAAAGAACCTGGAAATGAACCCTCAGCTATTTGGTCAACTAATCTTCAACAAATCATGAAAGAATATCCATGGGAAAAAATACAGTCTCTTCAACAAATGGCTTTAGGAAAACTTGATGGGAACATGGCAGAAGAATGAAACTGAACCATTTTCCTGCAACATACACAAAATAAATTCAAAATAGAGGGAAGTGCTAAATGTAAGACAGGAAAACATCAAAACGCTAGAGCAGAACACAAGCAGTAACTTCTTTGCCATCACTTATACAAAATTTTTTAAAAGAATATAACATAATCATAAAAAATAAAAAATAAAAGATTTTATTTATTTATTTGTCAGAGAGAGAGAAAGGAGAGAGAGCACAAGCCAGGGGAATGGCAGGCAGAGGGAGAAACAGGCTCCCTGCTGAATAAGAGCCTGATGTGGGACTCGATCTCAGGACCTGGCGATCCTGGCCTGAGCCAAAAGCAGCCACTTAACCAACTGAGCCACTCAGGCGTACCAGGAATTTATTACTAAATATGTCTCCTGAGGCAAGGGAAACAACAGCAAAAATTAACTATTGGGATTTCATCAGGATAAAGGGCTTCTGCACAGCAAAGGAAACAGTCAACAAACCTAAAAGGCAACCCATGGAATGGGAGAAGATATTTGCAAGTGACATTACAGATAAAGGGCTGGTATCCAAGATCTATAAAGAACTTCTCAAATTCAACACCCAAAAAGCAAATAATCAAGTCAAAGAATGGGCAGAATGCATGAACACACACGTCTCCAAAGAAGACATAGGAATGGCTAACAGGCACATGAAAAAATATTCAACATCATTAGCCATCAGGGAGATTCAAATCAAAACCACAATGAGATACCACTTTACAGCAGTCAGAAAGTCTAAAATTAAGAAGACAGGGAACAACAAATGTTGGCAAGGACGTGGAGAAAGGGGTACCTTCCTACACTGTTGGTGGGAATGGAAGTCGGTACAGCCACCCTGGAAAACAGTATGGAGGTTTCTCAAAAAGTTAAAAATAGAGTTACCCAACAAACCAGAAATTGCACTATTAGGTATTTACTGCAAATGCACAGATGTAGTGAAAAGAAGGGGCACATGCACCCCAATGTCCATAGAAGCAATGTCCACAATAGCCAAAGTGTAGAAGAAGACAAGATGTCCTTCAACAGATGAATGGATAAAGAAGGTAGGTTCATATATACAATGGAATATTACTCAGCCACCAGAAAGGATGAACACCTATCATTTGCATCAATATGGGAATAACTGGAAGATTTATGCTAAGTGAAAAAAGTCAAGCAGAAAAGACAAATATCATAAGATTTCACTCACATGTGTAACATAAGGAATAGTGGGGAGGACCACAGGAGAAGGGAGGGAAAACTGAAAGGGAAGAAAGAGAGGGAAACAAACCTTGAGCGACTGTTGACTCCAGAAAGCAAAGAAGGTTGAAGAAGGGAGGTCGGTGGGGGGGGGTGGGGTAACTGCCTGATGGGTATTAAGGAGAGTACGTGTTGTGATGAGTACTGGGTGTTATAGACAACTAATGAATAATTGAACACTACATCAAAAATTAATAATGTATTCTATGTTAGTTAACTGAACATAATAATAAAAAATAAAAATAAATAAATCGAGAAAAACACTTTATATCTTTTTTACTGTGAAAAATAGAAAATATTTTATTTTATTTTTTTATAATATTATTTTTTATTATATTATGTTAGTCACCATACAGTACATCCCTGGTTTTTAATGTAAAGTTCCATGATTCATTAGTTGCGTATAACACCCAGTGCACCATGAAATATATGCCCTCCTTACTACCCATCACCAGCCTATCTCATTTCCCACGCCCCTCCCCTCTGAAGCTCTCAGTTTGTTTCTCAGTGTTCTTAGCTGGAGGAGATAATGCTAAGTGAAATAAGGCAAGCAAAGAAAGACAATTATCATATGGTTTCTCTCATCTATGGAACATTAGAACTAGAAAGATTTAGGAGAAGAAAGGGATAAAGAAAGGGGGGGTAATCAGAAGGGGGGATGAAGCAGGAGAGACTGTGAACACTTTATATATTTCAGTAACATTAATTCAAAGTGCATCATAGACCTAAATGTAAAACGCAAAAGTACAAAGTTTGTAAAAAATAATACAGGAGAAAGCTAAATAATGTACAATATGAAAATGACTGTTAGAAACAACTCCAACACATAACTTATTTTTTAGTTGTTTTTTAGAAAGAGAGTGCCTGGGGCACCTGGGTGGTTCAGTTGCTTAAGTGTCTGCCTTCAGCTCAGATCATGATCCCGGGGTCCTGTGATAGAATCCTGCATCAAGCTCCTGGCTGAGCTGCAGCCCTTCTCCCTCTGCCTGCAACCTGCCCCTGATTGTTCTATCTCATACTCTCTATCAAATAAATAAATAAATAAAATCTTTTTTTTAGTAAAAGCCATAATTTTTATTTTCTTCTCCTCCTTCTTGCTCTCCTCCTCTTCTTCATAATAAAGTGAAAACCACAACCAAAAACAGTTTATAAAGGAACAGTCTAGAAAGAAAGGGACACTACCAAGTATTTCCAGCTTTCCTCTTCAATTTCACTTCAAGTCTTGAATAGATTGGAGGGTTCCCTTAAAAGCTCCTCTTACATCTACTCTTGAATTAATTAGAAAGAAGGTTATGATTCCCTTACCTCACTTACATGAATTTAAGGCACAAGAGTCTTAAACTAATCTTTGCAAAGCAGTGTTTTCATTCATACATTTCTCCCTCTGGAATGCCCTTCCCACTGCCCCCATTTACCCAATACTACCCACCAATTTGCCCTCAGCTCAGGCCACCTCTTCTAGGAGCATTCCACAACTACTGCATGCCATGCTCACCTTTCCCTTCTTTCTTTTTTATTATAATAATATTTTATTATATTATGTTAGACACCATACAGTACATCCCTGGTTTTTTATGTAAACAGCTTTATCCCAATAAATTAAGCAACCTGGAAGAGATGGAGGCCTTCCTGGAAAGCTATAAACTACCAAGACTGAAACAGAAAGAAATTGATTTTTTAAACAGACCAATTAATTATGAAGAGATTGAAACAGTGATTAAAAACCTTCCAAAAAACAAAATGCCAGGGCATGATGGATTCCCCAGGGATTTCTACCAAACATTCAAAGAAAAATACCTATTCTCCTAAAGTTATTTCAAAAAAATAGAAACAGAAGGAAAACAACCAAATTCATTCTATGAGGCCAATACTACATTGATCCCCAAACTAGGCAAAGACCCCATCAAAAAGGAGAATTACAGACTGATTTCCCTGATGAATATGGATGGATAAATTCTCAACAAGATCCTAGTTAAGAGGATCCAACAGTACATTAAAAGGATTATCCATCATGACAAAGTGGGATTCATCCTGGGATGCAAGCGTGGTTCAACATTTGCAAATCTATTTGTGTCATAGATTATATCCAGGAGGAAAGAGCCAAAAATCATATGATCCTCTCAAAAGATCCAGAAAAAGCATTTGACAAAAAACAGCATCCTTTCCTGATTGAACCCTTCAGAGTGTAGGGATAGAGGGTACATTCGTCAATCATAAAACCAATCTACAAAAAAAAGCCTATAGCAAATACCATTCTCAATGGGGGTAAAGCTGCAAGCCTTTCCATTAAGATCAGGAACATGGCAAGGATGCCCCCCTTGCCATTATTATTCAAAATAGTACTAGAAGTCCTTGCAACAGCAATCAGACAACAAAATGGATAAAATGCATCCAAATCAGAAGAGAAGAAGACAAACTATCTCTGTTCACAGATGACATTATACTTTATGTGGAAAACCCAAAAGACTCCACCCCCAAATTACTAGAGCTCATAAAACAATTAAGTAGTGTGGCGGAATACAAAATCAATGCTCAGAAATCAGTCGCATTTCAATACACAAACAATGACAATGAATAAAGAAAAATTAGGGAATCCATCTCATTTGCAATAGCACCAAAAATCTTACGTTCTCTTAGAAATAACTTAACCAGAGACATAAAGGATCTACATTCTAGAAACTAAATAAAATCTTTTTATTAAAAAAAAGTGTTTTGAAAAGAAATCTAAGAACCATCCTGCTCAGGAATGACTCAATAAACCAGGAAATCAAAAATAAGTTTAAGTATTTTATGGAGAATGAGAATGAAAACACAACTGTCCAAAACCTATGGGATACTGCAAAGGCAGTCCTAAGGGGGAAATACATAGACATCCAAGCCTCACTCAAAAGAATAGAAAAATCTAAAAAGCAGTTTTTATATTCTCACCTCAAGAAGCTGGAACAGCAACAGAGGGACAGGCCTAATCCACCCACGAGGAAGCAGTTGACCAAGATTAGAGCAGAAATCAATGAATTAGAAACCAGAAGTACAGTAGAGGAGATCAACAGGACTAGAAGCTCCTTCTTTGAGAGAATCAATAAAATTGACAGACCACTGGCAAGACTTATCAAAAAGAAAAGAGAAAGGACCCAAATTAATAAAATTATGAATGCAAAAGGACAGGTCACAACCAACACCAATGAAATTGGAAGGATTATTAGAAACTTTTATCAACAGCTTTATG